>NC_031966.2:5715090-5997590 GCF_001858045.2 Oreochromis niloticus
AGATTTGTAAAATGCATGTTGCTATTTGTTCATACATGCATGTGTCAGAATAGGTATTAATTTCCATACAACATTACACTTTCTGAAGACGGCTAACTCAGTCATGTACATATATACATCCAGTCTCTAACTATGCACCACTGTTTCACACTTTTTAGTTTAGTTGTTGTTCATATAATAACTTCTTCCTTACATTATTGTCATTGATGTTTTCTTTAGGAGTGGATTCTACAGAGGCATTGTGGGTCCATACCAGATCCCTGACCTGACAAGCCCCTTGTGGAAAGTGCCTTTGGGCTGGTGCAGGGAGGGCAGTGTTCTGTCATGTCAGCAGCGTTTTGACAACCCGTACATCACACTACACCGTGATGCACCACCAACACCGCACTTGCCTCTGGAGGGGTATGACATCAAGGAAAACCCTGCTCGCTCAGACAGCCTGTGAATTTTTCTCAAACCGCTGCGCTGAACAACTTTCCAAGAACAGCTGTGTGACACAATAAATATCCTTTAACCTGTTAACCTGTGGCTTCTGGAAGAAACTCGGTGAGTCAGTCACTGCAAACACATTTGTATCATCAAGTGTTTGTCAAAATGAAAATGATATGTTTTTCTACACTTAGATAATTTTCTATGTTGCAGTGCAGTAAAGTGCATATTTCTTCTGTGTTCAATCATACATGTTCTAATTGTTATAAACAGAAAAAATCTTTTCTTACTTAACTGCTTGATTCTTAACTTGTTTAACTGAAACATGATGAAATGTCATAGTATTATTTTTTTTAAATGTCCTTGGCAGTGCATGTGTCCTGTTGTGGAAGTTTCCATTAAATAAAGCCTGCAATGAGCGGTGAGCGATAGCTAACATTCTTTAATCAAAACACACAGAAGAACAACCAAGCTTGTGGAGAGCCTGCTGACCGCGGGGCAGGGTCAGCAGAGTCTCACTGAGCCTAGCATGGCTCTCAGTTAAATACCTTCTCCAGGAACAAAAGGCAGTACAGCTGTTTCACACCTTAAGGTTCACACTCCCTTGCTACCTCCCAGAGTCCTCGAAGAGACAAAAGACTCTTCCTGTGAGTGGTCTGCTTCCCCCAACTTCCTTCTTACAGTATGGGTGTCAGACATGTTAAAATCCAGTGGCACCAAGGCATTATACAATAAAATAATGTGATTAGTACATAAATAAAAGAAATTCCTTTACAGTCCGCATTGTAACTTACTAATAAAAAGTCCTGTGTGTACTTTGGTGTGTGTTTTATGTTATTTTATTGCAAATAAATAATAGTCATTTTATTTTACAGTTACACACAATCTTATATCTCTGGCATGGCATGGCAGGCAATATCGGGTACATGCAATTTGAAACCTGACATTCCAGAGCAAGCATGAAGCACACAGCACGTGGTCAACGTGACTCATATGGAGACTGACAACATTACAAAGAATAAAGGAAAATTGAGGACTTAGCCACAGAAAAGACTTTTTTCCTTTTTTTGTTACAATAACTTGAAAAGGTCAACTATGATTTTTAAATTAATATCATAGGTGTGAGTTTAGAGTTCAGATTTTTTCTGCACATTCTTTCTTTTTGTATTTAATTATGATGGTAAATACATTTTGCAACATATTTGCCTGCACTTGCACTTGCTCTTAAAGTAGGAACAGTTCACCTTTCCAGCTGTATTTTAAATACTGATGAGTTTACTTTAATTGTTAGCCTATTGGTCAAAATGTATTGTTCTTCTGATTCATGTGTAATGCTTTACTCAAATAATACATCCACATTTCAGCACGTAAGCAGCTGTTTGTCTCAGTATTACCTGATAACATACTGAGGCCTGCTGATCACGAAGTATGTGGGAAATAAAAGCATGTTAGGAAGAGACTAGGGCCATTTTCAGTTCGCGCCTGCTTTCTCTCCAACGCCTTGGCTCAAAGAATGTGCTGATGCTGAAGTTGACCTCGACCTTGTGAGCCAATTTTTGTTTCATGTCCCACTTCACATGCTGCAGATGCTCCTGCAGCTCAGTCTTCTCATTGCTTGCAGGGATAACCATTTCATTTGAGGAAGAGGAGCAGGAATGTAGTCCAAAGACAAATTGTTGTGGAGAGGAACACTGGGACTTTCTCTCTTTCTATCTCTGTTTTTTTCAGTTGCTAGTTTCCCCTCAAGAGGAATGAGCTCATGTTTGTGGGCTCTGTTGCCACATGTTGTGGTTCACTTTCTAGAATAAGGATGAGTTAGTTTCTGGTCAGACCACAGAGAAGCAGCCAGAAAGAAAACGTGCTTCCCTGTCAAGAACAAACACAAAACATTTGCATGACTTAGTGTAATTACTTGAGTACAGAGATTAGACTTAAAGTAGGATCATAATAATTTGTGATTTTTAAAAAAAATTATTGTCAAAGGGAGCTTATTATGCTCATTTCCCTTTTTTAAAACAATTCCTGCATTTTACCAGAGCGGTTTTGCATGATTCACAGTTTTAAAAAAATCCTTAGCTTTTTGGCTGAGATGAGCATTTAGAGACATTCCATTCACCTGAAGTAATTTACAGCCAATAGTATAGCAAAACTGCCTGAACGAGGCATGACGGAGACACACTTTCGTGTTTTTTATGCAAAATTCTGACCCTACCTTCTGAATGTTGCTCATATTGTATTTCCAGTCTTCTAATTTCCAATTTTGGTGAGCCTGTGCTGTCTTAGTTGACAGGAGTGGGACCTGATGTAGTCTTCTGCTGTTGTAGACCATCTGCTACAGGATTCAATGTGTTATTCAGAGATGTCTTTCTACACACCTTGGTTGATATGAGTGGTTATTAGGGCCCGAGCACAAAAGTGCGAAGGCCCTATTGCAGGCATGTCCAAAGTCCGGCCCGCGGGCCAATTGCGGCCCGCGGTCCAGTTTTAATTGGCCCGCAAGTAATTTTATAAATTGAATAGAATATGGCCCGCACTCCAACTTTTGCTTGAGTGTATTGCACTTCTTAGTTTTAACACCAGGGGGAGCTGCTGTTGATCAAGGCAGTTGCTCCACCAAAAGGACAATCACAGAAGAAATTTACTCTCAAGTTACTAAACATGGCAGAACCAAAGAAGCGAAAGATAAAAAGTGAATGCAGAAAATTTCAGACAAGGTGGGAGAGTGAATATTTCTTCAAAGAATTCATGGGGAAGTGTATCTGTTTGATCTGCGCTGAAACTGTGGCAGTTATGAAAGAGTATAATTTACGACGTCATTATGAAACCAAACATCAGGCCTATGCATCCTACACTGGTGCTGAGCGAGAGCAGAAATTAAAGCAAATGCTAGCTCTCCTGCGGGGTCAGCAACAGTATTTTTTTTCGTGCTCAAATTGTCCAGGAAAGGGCTCCAATAGCAGCTATGAGGTCGCCCAACTCATCGCAAGACACGGCAAGCCTTTTTCAGATGGAGACCTCATAAAACACTGCCTCGTTAAAGTCACCGAAATAATGCGCCCGGAAAAAGTGCAGGACTTCAACAACGTCAGACTCGTCAGCCAACATTAAACTGCAACTGTGTGATAAAGCTGTGCTTTTGATTTTTACTCCATCGCATGTGATGAGAGCACCGATGCCACAGACGCTGCACAGCTACTAATTTCTTTGCGGGGAGTGGACGAGAGCACGAGCACTTTAGGTGAGTAAAAATATCTTCCACAGTACCCGTGTGTTAATGTGCAGGTACACATGCTTCAAATATCAATAATGCGCATCAATTCTGTCACTACCCTGCTTTTGCGCACCGCTTTCTTATATGCGTTTTTCTTGTTAACACACAGAGTAAACACCGCTGTGCACAGCGCACGCACACGCAAGTCAGCTGATCTCATCTGATGCAGATTTGCTCCTTGGTCAAGTGACATTTGTCCGGATTTTTGCCACGATCAGCACCGCAGCTGGATGGCCCGATTTACATACCCAGCGCAGCTGATACTCACCAGAATAATTGACTAAAATTATATGCACTCCTGTTATTAAGTCCAGTTCAGTCTGTTAATGTTGATAACCGTTTCAAACGAACGTTAATAGGTGTGTTGCTAAGCCTAATAACTTAAATAACAAACTTGAAATGTACCCGTCCCATTTTCCCCTTTATTGTTTTTTCTCTGTGCTGTAAATATTCCCTCTAAGAAGAAATCTGAGGCTGCTGTTCTGAGAATGAGCTACCAAAGCTTTTTCTGAATAAATCAATAAAGATCCATTTATGGAAAGCTGTGATGAAGGCAGTTTTGTCTTTAATTATATTCAACAATATAACACATTTGACCACTTTTAAATGATTTTTAATACAGTAAAGTTAAGGTTATATACCTAATTTCTAGTAAGTGGCCCAGCCCCTCCTATATTTTTATGTATGTGGCCCTCAGCGAAAAAAGTTTGGACACCCCTGCCCTATTGTATCTGCTCTGTTTCTTCTTCTTATTATTATTAGGGCCCGAGCACTGAGAGTGCGAAGGCCCTATTGTATCTGCTCCGTTTCTTCTTCTTATTATTATTCAGGCAAAAGAAGGGCCTTTTTGAGGGCTTTAACATGCTCGAAAACTCTTGGAATTTTGCACACATGCCAGGTCTGGTGAAAATTTTGTATTTTAATGGTTTTACATATGAGCACTGGGAAATGGCTCTGTAGCGCCACCTATGCCTTGTTAAATGCAGCCCTACGAACACATCGTTTTAGCTACATGTATGAAACTTGGAACACATGTGTATCATGCCAAGACGAACAAAAAAGTCTGTGGGCCCATTGACGTAAACCCAACCGGAAGTCCGCCATTTGGAAGGGAATGTGACATTTTGGCTCTAATTTTACCATTTCCATGCCTCGAACTTTTGCAAACTCCTCATTGGAATTTCATCGTACAAACTTCATATTTGGTCAGTGTCAACTACACACCTGGGCCATGTTAAATTGCGGAGCTTTTGAGTTTTCGGGATACAGTGAGGCCGTGGCGCCACGGCGAATTTCGATGACTCGCCATGAAAATCTTATTGCCTCTCGTTCTGTCATACATTGTCCGACCTTGACCAAAGTGGACACATATGATAAGGCTCCACCCCTGAACATATTTCAACTGCCATATTTGACATCAGGGACAGCGCCACCTAGTGGGAACAGGAAATGTCATGTTTTACACTTTGGGGTACAGTATTGTAATGGGTGACATCTGCAGCCTCAAATTTCTCCAGGAAAGCCTTAAGGAGTTGGTCTTGGGTTACAGAGAAAACTGTGAGTTTTCGCGGAAGGGTGTGACCCCAGCAGCATGGCGAACATTGAGGTCTCGCCATGAAGAAACAAATTAGTGTAACTTAATGAAATCCAATCTGATCAGTACCAGATTTTACAGGGATGATGTCAGACCCGCCCTGAACAGATTGATATGCCCATTGTCAGGAATACGTAGAGCGCCACCTAGTGGCACCAGGAAATGTCATGTCTTTCATTTTGTTGTACTGATTTTCACAGGTTCATCGTGGCCACCTCAAAAGCGGTGAATATCACCATCAGTCCCTCTTGATGCTTCAGTGAGAAAATTGTGACTATAAACTGAACGGCGCACCCTGGTGGCAACGCAGTTCACCATGAAAGACGAAGTGGCTTTTGAGGGGCTTGGAAAGTGTAAAAAGTCTTGGAATTTGGCCCAAACCTCCAATGTGATGAGGGCTTTGTTGTTATGTGATCATTTTCCTTGAATAGTGCAAAATGGCTCCACAGCGCCCCCTACAAAATTTCAAAACATCAGCCCCTGCTCTGTGTTTTATTTATAAGTCTGAAACCTGGTAAGCTTATGGAGGATATCAAGATGTACAAAAAAGTCTCTTGGAGCAATATCCCAAATCCAACAGGAAGTCAGCCATTTTAAAATTAATGTGTAAATTTGGCGACATTTTCCCCTCTTTTCAGGCCTCATACTTTGACGAACTCCTCCAAGGGATTTCATTAGATTTACGCGATCTCCTGTGTGTGGAATCTAAAGACCTTTGTGATGTTAAATTGCGAAGCTTTTTACGTTCAGGGAAACGGGGTGGTCATGGCGGCACGTGGACTTTCAATCCCTCGCCAAAAAGCAGTAACCTGCTGTCGCTCAAAAACACAATGTCCAATCTCTCCCAAAGGTCGCAGGCGTGATGAGACTCGAGCTCGGAAATGTTTGTTATGCCATTTGTCAGTAATGGTTAGAGCGCCACCTAGTGGGACGACTATAATAATGGTTGAATGAGATGAAATTTTAGCTGGTGGTTAAATGCATGAATTCCATCAATGTGACATCAGATCGGAAGCGCTGGTTTTAGGTGTGGGGCTTGGCTCGACGCGCCGGGGTGCGAGGGCCCTCATATCGCTGCTTGCAGCTTTAATTATTATTATTATTATTAGGGCCCGAGCACTGACTGTGCGAAGGCCCTATTGTATCTGCTCCGTTTCTTATTATTAGGGCCCGAGCACAAAAGTGCGAAGGCCCTATTGTATCTGCTCTGTTTCTTATTAGGGCCCGAGCACTGGTAGTGCGAAGGCCCTATTGTATCTGCTCCGTTTCTTCTTCTTCTTCTTCTTATTATTATTATTATTATTCAGGCAAAAGAAGGGCCTTTTTGAGAGCTTTAACATGCTCGAAAACTCTTGGAATTTTGCACACATGCCAGGTCTGGTGAAAAATTTTGTTTTTTAATGGTTTTACATATGAGTACTGGGAAATGGCTCTGTAGCGCCACCTATGCCTTGTTAAATGCAGCCCTACAAACACATCGTTTTAGCTACATGTATGAAATTTGGCACACATGTGTATCATGCCAAGACGAACAAAAAAGTCAATGGGACCATTGACGCAAACCCAACAGGAAGTCCGCCATTTGGAAGTGAAGGTGACATTTTGGCTCTAATTTTGCCATTTCCATGCCTCAAACTTTTGCGAACTCCTCATTGGAATTTCATCGTACAAGCTTCATATTTGGTCAGTGCGAACTACACACCTGGGCCATGTTAAATTGCGGAGCTTTTGAGTTTTCGGGATACGGTGAGGCCGTGGCGCCACGGCGAATTTCGATGACTCGCCATGAAAATCTTATTGCCTCTCATTCTGTCATACATTGTCCGACCTTGACCAAAGTGGACACATCTGGTAAGGCTCCACCCCTGAACATATTTCAACTGCCATATTTGACATCAGGTACAGCGCCACCTAGTGGGAACAGGAAATGTCATGTTTTACACTTTGGGGTACAGTATTGTAATGGGTGACATCTGCAGCCTCAAATTTCTCCAGGAAAGCCTTAAGGAGTTGGTCTTGGGTTACAGAGAAAACTGTGAGTTTTCGCTGAAGGGTGTGACCCCAGCAGCATGGCGAACATTGAGGTCTCGCCATGAAGAAACAAATTAGTGTAACTCAATGAAATCCAATCTGATCAGTACCAGATTTTACAGGGATGATGTCAGACCCGCCCTGAACAGATTGATATGCCCATTGTCAGGAATACGTAGAGCGCCACCTAGTGGCACCAGGAAATGTCATGTCTTTCATTTTGTTGTACTGATTTTCACAGGTTCATCGTGGCCACCTCAAAAGCGGTGAATATCACCATCAGTCCCTCTTGATGCTTCAGTGAGAAAATTGTGACTATAAACTGAACGGCGCACCCTGGTGGCAACGCAGTTCACCATGAAAGATGAAGTGGATTTTGAGGGGCTTGAAAAGTTTAAAAAGTCTTGAAATTTGGCGCACTCCTCTGATGTGATGAGGGATTTCTTTTTATATGTTCCTTTTCCTTGAACAGCGCAAAATGGCTCCACAGCGCCCCCTACAAAATTTCAAAACAACAGCCCCTGCTCTGTGTTTTATGTATGAGTTTGAAACCTGGCAAGCTTATTGGAGATATCAAGATGTACAAAAAAGTCTCTTGGAGCAATATCCCAAATCCAACAGGAAGTCAGCCATTTTAAAATTAATGTGTAAATTTGGCGACATTTTCCCCTCTTTTCAGGCCTCATACTTTGACGAACTCCTCCAAGGGATTTCATTAGATTTACGCGATCTCCTGTGTGTGGAATCTAAAGACCTTTGTGATGTTAAATTGCGAAGCTTTTTATGTTCAGGGAAACGGGGTGGTCATGGCAGCACGTGGCGTTTCAATCACTCGCCAAAAAGCAGTAACCTGCTGTTGCTCAAAAACACAATGTCCAATCTCTCCCAAAGGTCGCAGGCGTGATGAGACTCGAGCTCAGAAATGTTTGTTATGCCATTTGTCAGTAATGGTTAGAGCGCCACCTAGTGGGACGACTATAATAATGGTTGAATGAGATGAAATTTTAGCTGGTGGTTACATGCATGAATTCCATCAATGTGACATCAGATCGGAAGCGCTGATTTTAGGTGTTGGGCTTGGCTCGACGCGCCGGGGTGCGAGGGCCCTCATATCGCTGCTTGCAGCTTTAATTATTATTATTATTAGGGCCCGAGCACTGGTAGTGCGAAGGCCCTATTGTATCTGCTCCGTTTCTTATTATTATTATTATTATTATTATTATTCAGGCAAAAGAAGGGCCTTTTTGAGGGCTTTAACATGCTCGAAAACTCTTGGAATTTTGCACACATGCCAGGTCTGGTGAAAAATTTTGTATTTTAATGGTTTTACATATGAGCACTGGGAAATGGCTCTGTAGCGCCACCTATGCCTTGTTAAATGCAGCCCTACGAACACATCGTTTGAGCTACATGTATGAAATTTGGCACACATGTGTATCATGCCAAGACGAACAAAAAAGTCAGTGGGACCATTGACGCAAACCCAACAGGAAGTCCGCCATTTGGAAGTGAAGGTGACATTTTGGCTCTAATTTTGCCATTTCCATGCCTCGAACTTTTGCGAACTCCTCATTGGAATTTCATCGTACAAGCTTCATATTTGGTCAGTGTCAACTACACACCTGGGCCATGTTAAATTGCGGAGCTTTTGAGTTTTCGGGATACGGTGAGGCCGTGGCGCCACGGCGAATTTCGATGACTCGCCATGAAAATCTTATTGCCTCTCGTTCTGTCATACATTGTCCGACCTTGACCAAAGTGGACACATATGATAAGGCTCCACCCCTGAACATATTTCAACTGCCATATTTGACATCAGGTACAGCGCCACCTAGTGGGAACAGGAAATGTCATGTTTTACACTTTGGGGTATAGTATTGTAATGGGTGACATCTGCAGCCTCAAATTTCTCCAGGAAAGCCTTAAGGAGTTGGTCTTGGGTTACAGAGAAAACTGTGAGTTTTCGCTGAAGGGTGTGACCCCAGCAGCATGGCGAACATTGAGGTCTCGCCATGAAGAAACAAATTAGTGTAACTCAATGAAATCCAATCTGATCAGTACCAGATTTTACAGGGATGATGTCAGACCCGCCCTGAAAAGATTGATATGCCCATTGTCAGGAATACGTAGAGCGCCACCTAGTGGCACCAGGAAATGTCATGTCTTTCATTTTGTTGTACTGATTTTCACAGTTTCATCGTGGCCACCTCAAAAGCGGTGAGTATCACCATCAGTCCTTCATGATGCTTCTGTGCGAAAATTGTGACTTTAAACTGAACGGCGCACCCTGGTGGCAACGCGGTTCACCATGAAAGTCGAAGTGGCTTTTGAGGGGCTTGGAAATTTTAAAAAGTCTTGGAATTTGGCCCAAACCTCCAATGTGATGAGGGCTTTGTTGTTATGTGATCATTTTCCTTGAATAGGGAAAAATGGCTCCACAGCGCCCCCTACAAAATTTCAAAACATCAGCCCCTGCTCTGTGTTTTATTTATAAGTCTGAAACCTGGTAAGCTTATGGAGGATATCAAGATGTACAAAAAAGTCTCTTGGAGCAATATCCTAAATCCAACAGGAAGTCAGCCATTTTAAAATTAAGGTGTAATTTTAGCCACTTTTTCGCCTCTTTTCAGGCCTCATACTTTGACGAACTCCTCCAAGGGATTTCATCAGATTAACCCGATCTCCTGTGTGTGGAATCTAAAGACCTTTGTGATGTTAAATTGCGAAGCTTTTTATGTTCAGGGAAACGGGGTGGCCATGGCGGCACGTGGAGTTTCAATCACTCGCCAAAAAGCAGTAATCTGCTGTCACTCAAAAACACAATGTCCAATCTCTCCCAAAGTTCGCAGGCGTGATGAGACTCAAGGTCGGAAATGTTTGTTATCCCATTTGTCAGTAATGGTTAGAGCGCCACCTAGTGGGACGACTATAATAATAATTGAATGAGATGAATCGTTTGCTGGTGGTTCTAGGCATGAATTCCATCAATGTGACATCAGATCGGACGTGCTGGTTTTAGGTGTTGGGCTTGGCTCGACGTGCCGGGGTGCGAGGGCCCTCATAACGCTGCTTGCAGCTTTAATTATTATTATTATTATTATTTCGGCAAATGAATCGGCCTTTTGAGGGCCTAAACATGCTCGAAAACTCATGAAATTTTGCAGACGCGTCAGGTCTGGTGAAAATTTACGTATTTTAATGTCCGTAGACATGTCCAGGGAAAATTGGCTCAGTAGCGCCACCTAGAAAAATGAGAAACGCGAGCCCCGAGATGGGTATGACCTACATGTATAAAACTCGGAACACATATCTAACGTTCGGAGACGCACAAAAAAGTCTATTATGGCCATGTCCTAAACCCAACAGGAAGTCCGCCATTTGGAAGTGAAGGTGACATTTTGGCTCTAATTTTGCCATTTCCATGCCTCGAACTTTTGCGAACTCCTCATTGGAATTTCATCGTACAAGCTTCATATTTGGTCAGTGTCAACTACACACCTGGGCCATGTTAAATTGCGGAGCTTTTGAGTTTTCGGGTTACTGTGAGGCCGTGGCGCCACGGCGAATTTCAATGACTCGCCATGAAAATCTTATTGCCTCTCGTTCTGTCATACATTGTCCGACCTTGACCAAAGTGGACACATATGATAAGGCTCCACCCCTGAACATATTTCAACTGCCATATTTGACATCAGGGACAGCGCCACCTAGTGGGAACAGGAAATGTCATGTTTTACACTTTGGGGTACAGTATTGTAATGGGTGACATCTGCAGCCTCAAATTTCTCCAGGAAAGCCTTAAGGAGTTGGTCTTGGGTTACAGAGAAAACTGTGAGTTTTCGCTGAAGGGTGTGACCCCAGCAGCATGGCGAACATTGAGGTCTCGCCATGAAGAAACAAATTAGTGTAACTCAATGAAATCCAATCTGATCAGTACCAGATTTTACAGGGATGATGTCAGACCCGCCCTGAACAGATTGATATGCCCATTGTCAGGAATACGTAGAGCGCCACCTAGTGGCACCAGGAAATGTCATGTCTTTCATTTTGTTGTACTGATTTTCACAGGTTCATCGTGGCCACCTCAAAAGCGGTGAATATCACCATCAGTCCCTCTTGATGCTTCAGTGAGAAAATTGTGACTATAAACTGAACGGCGCACCCTGGTGGCAACGCAGTTCACCATGAAAGATGAAGTGGCTTTTGAGGGGCTTGAAAAGTTTAAAAAGTCTTGAAATTTGGCGCACACCTCTAATGTGATGAGGGATTTCTTTTTATATGTTCCTTTTCCTTGAACAGCGCAAAATGGCTCCACAGCGCCCCTACAAAATTTCAAAACAACAGCCCCTGCTCTGTGTTTTATGTATGAGTTTGAAACCTGGCAAGCTTATTGGAGATATCAAGATGTACAAAAAAGTCTCTTGGAGCAATATCCCAAATCCAACAGGAAGTCAGCCATTTTAAAATTAATGTGTAAATTTGGCGACATTTTCGCCTCTTTTCAGGCCTCATACTTTGACGAACTCCTCCAAGGGATTTCATTAGATTTACGCGATCTCCTGTGTGTGGAATCTAAAGACCTTTGTGATGTTAAATTGCGAAGCTTTTTACGTTCAGGGAAACGGGGTGGTCATGGCGGCATGTGGAGTTTCAATCACTCGCCAAAAAGCAGTAACCTGCTGTCGCTCAAAAACACAATGTCCAATCTCTCCCAAAGGTCGCAGGCGTGATGAGACTCGAGCTCGGAAATGTTTGTTATGCCATTTGTCAGTAATGGTTAGAGCGCCACCTAGTGGGACGACTATAATAATGGTTGAATGAGATGAAATTTTAGCTGGTGGTTAAATGCATGAATTCCATCAATGTGACATCAGATCGGAAGCGCTGGTTTTAGGTGTTGGGCTTGGCTCGACGCGCCGGGGGTGCGAGGGCCCTCATATCGCTGCTTGCAGCTTTAATTTGAGTTATTTCTGCTTTCCTATTATCTTGAAGCAGTCTCGCCATTCTCCTCTGACCTCTGACATCAACAAGGCATTTTTACTCAAAGGACTGCTGCTCACTGCATATGTTCCTCTTTTTAATCCCCAGAGATGGTTGTGTGAGAAAATCCTAGCAGATCAACAGTTTCTGAAATACTCAGACCAGCCTGTCTTACACCAACAAATATGCAAAGTTTAAAGTTACCTAACTCACTTTTCTTCCCCCAAAAAGTATGTGGATCCTTTAATATAACTGGAAGAATTTCTATCCTGCTTGTTCAGAATCATTATTGCTTAGGAAAAGAAATGCACAGAGAATACTTTTGCTAAATGTAGTCTTTTCGGTGAGGTTAGGATAGCACTTCAAGTGCAGCATCATCCTGGATTTAGGTGTCAAGACTCATATGCATCTTTCTCTCCCTGTGGCTTTTTACATCTGGAATCAAACAGAATTGCAACTCATGAAAGAATTGTTTCCATACAAACATGCAGACTGCCTTCCAGTTTAACTCCACTCCTCAGCTTGTATAAAACCCTTTATAGTTCACTCTGTCTCCCTGCCCCAAAAAGCCACAGTACAACCAGAGATTATATATGCCAAGTAATGAGATGAAGAATAGGGACGATGGCATGTGGAGTTGATGCTGAGGAGAATTTACAACATCTGCCTTCTTTGTTGTGGCAAATGCATGAGTTGGACCAATGTTTTGGTTAATTTCATGTCTGAACCAGACATGAAGAACCCTCGGTTTCTTGTTATGAAACTGAGTGCTCTTATGGGATGAACAAGAAAATAATCTCATAAATTGTAATTCAGAAAAAAATGAGAAATGAGAAAAATATATATATTAAAAAAAGCCAAAACAAAACACCAGTCATATCTTTAGAAAGCAACATTATGCCACAGACTGTCACTGTTGTGAGTCCATCCATTAGTTTGCAAAAACTTGTTATGAAGCCTCAAGCTGTGCACTTTTGCCGTGACAGTCTAGACATGTTGAATCTGGGATGTGACAAGTGAGTGTGGATTTCACTGTTTAATTGAGGCACACGCTCAAAGGCTTGCAAGTTGTCAGTTACACAAAGGAGAACATAATTTATACAATGAAAGTCACATTGTATTAAATAAGACTTGAAACTAGTGACTCTGGCCACGAATTCATCAGGAAAGTGTTTCCTGAGGTTGTGTATCAAAGTCTTTGTTTTCCAGACTTCCATAGAAGAAGAATTATTTTCGAAACCAAATGAGTTCCCTCCTCATGGCCATCAGGAATACTGAAAGCTGAATTACTGGCTTCACTTTCCAAACGCCAAAGCTACATTCATGTTTTATATGCAGTCTATGGTTCTGGCATTTATTGTTACTGTGAAGTGTCCCTTGTGTTAACGGCACAAACTGCTGACAACAATCCATGAACGCTCCAACCTCCTGAAAGAATTCACTGTCAAAGTCTTGTGTTCATCTATGGTAGGTCAGCTACACAGTATTACACAGGTGGTTCTAATGTTAAAATCTTTCTCCTGAGATACAAAGTTTTGAATTATCATGTGCCATGATAACTTACAGATCTCACTGTGCCATATTATCCCAGTAGAGCACTTTGATCAATGACTACAGGCTTGCTTGTCGTTCCTAGAGCCTCTAAAAGTAGAATGCGAGGCAGAGCCTTCAAGTCTCAGGTTCCTTTGTAGAACCATTTACACTTTGGATTCAGGAGACAGACGTCCCCTGTATTTTTAAGGTTAGCCTTAAAGTGTTCCTTTTTGAAACATCACTTAGTTATGCATCTTACATCAGTCTGTTGGAGGCCTTCCCATGATGGACACAGTATTTCTTCTCCACGTGTCTATGTGCCACTGCTGCACGTCATTAACAATGCCCTCTCTCTCCTGTAGTCTGTGTTTTGTTGATCGTTCTTCCTCTTTTATGTTTTTTCTTTAACCTAAGAGCTTGGTTCTGCTGAATGGTTCTTCCTATTAAATGGGAGTGATTTTTGGACTTCTCTCTGGTATTGTATGGCCTAGCTGATGATATAAAGCACTTTGAGGTGGGTGGTGTTATGCATTGGCTCTGTAACTGAACTAGCTAATTATTCTGTATGTAAAAAATAAAAAAAAATATAAGAGAACCAATTATTTGTCTTGTATTTTTAAAGGTTTTTTTTTTTCAGAATCATTTACAAAATGACTGCATCCATACTCAATAGTTTTTCGGATACAAAATGTTAGTTTTCATCCTTTGATTAAACTCATTGGCACAATGTGGGTGTGATATCACACCAGAAAGAGATTTGAACAGGCAAAGGTCTCCCCATGATTTTCCAGCCTATTCTATGGACTAAAATTGACTAAAATTATTATTTTAGTTTCATCAGATCTCTCCATTGTGAACTAAAATGGCTCAAAATGATCAATATATTAAAAACATTTGCTCTCTCTGGAAAAAAACCCTCACTCACTATCAGAAAACATCTGATCTTGTGGTTAGAGACAAAAAAATATACTTGAAACATCAGTACAATAGTCTACATGTGTGTAAAAGTAGTCCCTCTTGCATACCTTCACGCTTTGATGTATCAAATAAAAAGTTAAAGTCTTACTTTCCTGCAGGATAACTGAAACCATGTTGACACGACTTCACAGCCTTTATTCAGACTGCCGGCCACGGGGGGATTTTTCATCCAATCATTTTTACATCCGTTTCACATGTGGAAACAATCATACACGTGATTACAGCTAGAAGCTGTCAGTCAAAACACCTATGTGCTGTACACCTCCACATGCCTCAGCTGTGTGATCTCTGTGACACACATGTCCAACTTAACTTCCTCCCTCTCTTTTCTTTTCACCTGCTGACGTGCAGCGATTTCCTGCTTCCAATTCCCCTCCACAAATCTGCAGAAATAATTATTGATATTATTTTAGGATGAGCAGGGATGTTTTTCAGTTTTTGTGAGACATTAAAAGGGAGAAGAGCTGTTAGAAAGTCTTTTCAGAGTGATTGGATCAATCTTTTCAACCTGCAAAATCAAACTTTTCTGATTTGTTGTTTAGAGATGCAAATTCCCCACTGGTGTATTTTTTGATCACATGAATGCTACTCCCGCTAACAACTGACTGTGACCGTGGAGTGCTGGAGGGAGGAACTATCCCAGTATAATTTCCATAAGCAAAGATGCCACCAAAGACGATTGTGTTAAACAAGCAGCTGTTTTTTGTATGCATTAAAGCTATATAAAAATTTAACAGTGCAAATGCAAATTCCTTACTGAAAGTTTAACCAAAAGGCATTTCCAGTAGAAATGAGCTGACATATCCTGAGCATAACCATGTATAATATCCACTTAAGTTAAAAAGAGGTGTTTTGCAACATTAAACTGCAGTGTGCCAAATAAAAAAGTCAAATACGTATTTTTCGGACCATAAGGTGCACGGGATTATAAGGCACATTAAGCGAAACAACGCAGTCAGATAAATCAAACTTTATTCAACTCATTCTTCTTGCTTCCTCCACTTTTGTACCATTGACTCATTAATGCTGTATTCTATCACAGCTGCTCTATTCCCATGTTGTTCCAATATATTAATGACTAACCTCGTATTGTGGATGGATTATCTCAGTTGTTCTCCTGACTGAAGTTTGGTCCGTTTACAGCATCCTGCCATGCGATTGCATTTGTCTCTAACCATCAGGGACCTTCATGTTAACTTTTATTGAGTGGAAAAGTGTTAGCGTTCATTATCCAGCTTCACTGTTTATGTTATGCTAACATAGCTGTGTCACTAGCGATCACGTAGCACATCATTATATACCATCTAGCCCAACTTCGGTAACCCTACAAACATCACTGCTGTTTAGTTTCCTGTCTTCATTTATGTTGGAAGTGATAGCAGAGCTGTACATTTTAAGTTTTTCAGAAATCTCTCAGTCAGAACATGCTATACCATGCTTAGGTAACTAGCGAGCTAACTTCCGCTAACTTCCTGCTAACTTCTAACTCCGTTAAATGTAATAAATTCGGTTTTCATGGATGCCTGGATGTTAAACTTCATAGTTACACCTGGTAAAGCAGCAATGCTGATTGTTTTATTAAAGATGAAAGAATTTAGACAGTTTAACTCTCAGTGATGCTGCAGTGTTCGTTTGACTTTGGGACCTGAAGCGGGCGGAGTTTAAGACCCAGGTTACTCCCAGATTTACGAGCACCTTAGTCTGACAAATACGGCAATAATGACGGCCCGCTTGCATGTTCTACAAAAAAAATGTGCTTTGTTGTATATCTGACGGACAAACACCAAACCAGTTCCACATCACTGAAGTGGCACCATTTTTACAAACCAATTCTGGTTCATCCGTTTCACTCAACAATCCACTTTCCCCCTTCTCACCGTGCTTTTTCTGCCATGTGCGTATGAAAACAAAGGCACTGCGCATGCGCGTTTTACCCATATTCTATCGCGATATTTCATTTTGTTATTGTTGCCTAACCAGTGTTGGGAAGGTTACTTTTAAAATGTATTCCACTACAGAATACTGAATACATGCCCCAAAATGTATTCTGTAACGTATTCCGTTACGTTACTCAATGAGAGTAACGTATTCTGAATACTTTGGATTACTTAATATATTATAATGCTGTTTACAACTACGTGAATGTCCTATTGCTGTGATTTATTACTGTTACTGAAGGTCCGCGGCTCCGAACAGTAGTAAAGGGACCTCTGGCTAATACGGTGGGTTCCGTGTCGGGCTGGTAGCCGAAAACTAGCTTTACTTTGTTGTCTGGGTCAACTTTGCTTGCGGGAGACAGAGAGAGGCGTTGAAAGGCTGCTCCAACGGAACTTATTTTTTCCGGAGGAAAACACGAACACAGTGTACAGTTGAGTCTTAATAGCCTACTTACAAATGGGCTCCTCAGGCACTCTTCTTGGCTGCTGTGGTTATTATTATATTTACATGCTTCCAGCTCCCGTTTTTGCTCCGTGACAGCTCGGACTTTTCCTTTCTCTCCCTCCCTCGCTCACAGACACATAACGGGTATGGTAGTCCATTCTCCCTGCAGCACGGACTACACTGCCTATGAGGCTACATTCTTTAGGGCCATGCCTGTAGCATTCTGCCTTTTAGCTTAGCACAACAACAACAACAACAAAAGCGCTCTCTCACCCAGGAAACACGCAGAGAGAGAGCGCGTCACCCTGTAACCATGGCAACCGTAACGCTGCCGCCTGGATGGAACAACAGAACGTAGCTGTCAAACAAACCCAAACAGTCCTGACCCGCGACAATATGAAACAGGGAAGTACCGCCGTGTATTCCATTTATTTCAACAAAGTAACTGTATTCTGAATACCACCTTTTTAAACGGTAACTGTAACGGAATACAGTTACTCATATTTTGTATTCTGAATACGTAACGGCGGTACATGTATTCCGTTACTCCCCAACACTGTGCCTAACATTGTACCAGTATTACCGTGAACGGTATAATATGGCCCAGCCCTACCTGTGAGTGCAAATGGTTGTTTATCTCTATGTGATAGACTGGCGAGTTGTCCAACCCTGCCTCTTACCCTATCACTTCTGAGTTATGCCCCAGCCCCCCTGCAACCCGGATAAAGACAGGAGGATGGTAGTCGTTCAATAGTTCCATTCAATTCTTATGTTAACCAGACTCTAAACTTTGTTGAACATTATGTAATATGAAGACAACAT
This sequence comes from Oreochromis niloticus, assembly GCF_001858045.2. Lineage (NCBI taxonomy): Eukaryota > Metazoa > Chordata > Actinopteri > Cichliformes > Cichlidae > Oreochromis > Oreochromis niloticus. Next base: position 5,733,111 of record NC_031966.2, read on the forward strand.
GTAGTATTTAAGTGACCAAGTAGTACTGGGATAAAAGTTATTGAATAGTGTTGAAATAAAATGACAACATTGCAAAGGATTAAAATATTCCAAGAGCTCACCTTACTTCAGCTAAACATGTTTCAATCGCATTTTATCAACACAAAATGCACAGGTTTATTGAATATGAATAAGTTGTGTTGATTTAACTCAGTTCTTTAAGTTTCTGCCAAAGCAAAACAGTTGTGTGCAACCAATGTCCACTACTGAATTAAGTAAATAAAACATGGCCTTTTTTTCAGTGTGGTTTCTTCTATCTGGCGCAAAGTGGGTGATAAACAAACAAGAGAGACGGGACTTACAACACAACAACTGATCATTGATCAGTTAAGTTGGGCATACACTATGCGATTTTTTTCAGTTGCGTTATTCAGCTTCAGCTCAAACTGCACGATTGACTCGCAGGGGTTAGAAGTTCGTCGGATGCAGGGTCTCACACTATACAGCCCGATGCTCTGATGCGACCTGAGTGCTCACACTGTGCGTCCAAAAAATGAAGGTTATGACGGAAATTCTGTCGCTCGCTCTCCCTCTCTGTCTTTCAGTCACACAGACTCACACCACCACCATCAACTTTGCTAAATTGCTAATGAAAAACATTGATCAGGCAGCTGTAATTGATCAGCAGTGTAGATCCAACTATTTTCACGGTTGTTATGGTCGTGATAATTTTGTGATGCCACATCGAAAAGACTCAGATGAGCTTTCCAAAGTCCTACAACTGCCTCCATCGCTTGTGTCCAGATCACATGCTGCACTGCTGTGCTACTCCGTCTTTTTCACCGACATTTATATGTTTGCGCGTGCGCAGTGTGAGCGGCTGCGGTGACACCCTCACGACGGTCAGGAGGATTTCAAACAGGTTTGAAATCCTCCCGACCAAGCGATTGATGATCGGGAGCTGGTCGTGAGGTGTTAATTGCTTCTCGTTACCCCATGTATACTACACGATGAACGATGTACGATGAAGGCCAAACTCGGGCCGATCAACAAAACGGTCACACGACTGAAAAATCGGCTTAAAATGGGCCAAAAATCGCACAGTGTAAAATGGTAAATGGCCTGTATTTGTATAGCGCTTTTACTAGTCCCTAAGGACCCCAAAGCGCTTTACACACCCAGTCATCCACCCATTCACACACTGGTGATGGCAAGCTACATTGTAGCCACAGCCACCCTGGGGCGCACTGACAGAGGCGAGGCTGCCGAACACTGGCGCCACCTGACCACCACCAGTAGGCAACGGGTGAAGTGTGTAAGCCCAGCATTACATGATTGAAGTAGCAACAGGAGAGGGAGGGGGAGAGAATGAGAGAAGAAGAAACAGCTGTGCAGTAAAGACACAGAATAACTCCAGCTTTGTGTCTTTTTTTCATTGTAGCTGAAGTACGGGACAAATCACCTCAATACGAAACGCGTAATATTTTCTCTGAATGTGGGACGATTCCGTTTTTTACGGGATGGTTGGCAACTCTTATAACTAACCGTATGAATAAAATAAAGTTCAACATCAGTAACATCATAGCACCCGCCCAGCAGTAAACTCCGTCATGCTAGCTAGTACGCAGTACGAGTTATTGTAACTGACTGTAAAAAGTTAGCACAACGAAAATAAACTATATCTAAACTTTGTTTATATCTGACCCAGATACTGCAGTTCATAACTTCTTACCTGAAGTTCAGTTCAGCTGACACTCGGACTGGCGGCCACCTCGGGTCTCTCCTCCTCCTGCCTCCCCTTTCCCTCATCCACCTGCTGGCCTCAACCACTTGCTAATGTTACTGAATCTGTGGAAGCTCCGCCATAGCTACCACTAAACAAATGAGTTATTTTTACACATCTGCCAGTATCTGGCCAATCCACCACCTTTCATTGTTTATACCGTTACGAAAAAAAGAAAGAAAAAAAAACATCGGCCCATACGAAAAATCACCATCGGCCCACCGAGTCCAGCTATGGCTGCATATGTGTTTAGTAGTAATTTGTTTTTGTAGAGGGCTAGCAAAACAACCGTTTTCGAGGGCATTGCCATATTGGAATCCTGACTTCTCTGACGAGGCTAACCAGAATGCCGTTTACTCGAGTGACATCATTCCCTGGTCCGTGTTCCAATTTCCAAGGTAAGTCGAACGCAACATACAAAGTAACGATTAACGCGTTCCTGATTTTGGCATAATAACTAGTTACCATGCTTGTTACCAAAATAATAACGTAGTTACTGTAATGCGTTACTTAATAACGTGTTAGTCCCTACACTGGTCATTAATATACTGCAACAACATGGGAATAGAGCAGCTGCGAGAGAATTCAAAATTAATGAATCAATGGTACAGAAGTGGAAGAAGCAAGAAAAATGAGTTGAGTAAAGTCTGACTTATCTGTTTTGTTTTGCTTAATGCGCCGGTTCGCCTTATATATGAAAACACACCCATTCATCGAGAATGCGCCTTATCATCCAGTGCGCTTTATGGTCCAAAAAATACGGTACATATCATTTTTCTATACTTGTGGATTATGTAAAGACTTGTTCTGAGATTATTAAGACAATTACTCCATCTGAGACTCAACTACAAACTGTTGCTGGCTTTGTTTCCCACCCCCCGGACTGTTTCACTCCTCAGCCTGTGAATTTTCAGACTGTTTTTGCACGTGACCTCCACAGTAGCCATAAACACGCATGGATACCATGGAAGTCTTGCAAGTTGATCGCAAAGGTTGGGACAGAGTCTTTATTAAATAAATTTGCCGTTAGTGATTTCATAATTCTAGGAATCGTCTAGTTTTCTTACAATGATCATGTTGCCACTTTTTTTGTGTTACAACAACATTCCTTCTTATTTAATTTTTTTTTCATCGTGCTCCATGGCAGAGAAACACACAGATATGCTTTTTCCTGGGCCTGGTTTAAGTAAGAGAGCTGGATTAACGGCTTCTGTGGGCGAGAAGAAGAAAAAAACACATTTTGCATTAGAATATAATTTATTGTTGGCGTCAGAGATGCAAAATAACGAATACTTCAATACTGTACTTAAGTAGAATTTTCTGGTATCTTTACTTTACTGCTGTACTTTTTTGTGCCTACTGTATACTTCTTTATACTTCTACTTCTCACATTTTAGCACGCGTATCTGTACTTTGTAATCCATACATTTGTAAATCAGCCCCCCCGCACGTGTGCTTTGGACGCAAGATTACTTCAAAATTTTGTACATAAATTATATTTTAGACCCTGTACTTCTTACTTCCACTTGACTAAAAAGTCGAGTCAATGCTTCTACTTTTATTTGATTATTTTTAAACAGAGGTATCTAAACTGTAGTAAGGAACGTGTGTACTTTTGACACCTTTGGTTATCGTCAACACTGTAAATTTCGTCACAAACAGATTTATATATTTATCAATACTTGTATTCGTTATTCTATTCTGTACAGCTTTTTTATTGCCCAGATTTTAGTTAGCCCCTGTTCAATTGACTGTTATATGTCAATAGAAACATATCTCACAAATTAAAGTGTCTTGTAAAATATTTGGGGGGTTTTTTTCAAGAATTTTCTTCCAAAATCTATTACATTCCAACTGTAAATTGTTATTTCTGCTAAAATCTGAACTTAAATGTTTATATGGTGTTTATCTGTTTTTCTCTCTGTTTTAGATGCACATATCAATCTGGAATTCGGGCTTAAAGCCAGAATTGCAGGAATGCAACACGTGTTGCAGAGGACTCTTTCACTGCCCTCTGTGCCCCACTTTCAGCCCTACTGTCAGGGCAAAGACTGAGGAGCATCTAAGTGTGTATATAAAAAATGCTTTGCATTTCAACGGTATGTTTGTATTAAATATACTTTATAGTTACAAATAGGGATGCACCGATCCCGATACTGGTATCGGGTATCGGGGCCGATACTGTAAAATGTGTGCGTACTCGTACTCGTAAAAGTCAACCGATACCATGAACCGATACTAATGTAGCCCGGATGGGAATTTGGGAGTAGATACTCATAATTCCCATGGACTTGAACGCCACATAAGGTGTTCACAGTTCACAGAAGAGAACGGCATGGAGAGATGCACGAGGTTAGCTGAACCAAAGTGAGAGACTCGGCTAGTTTTACTGAGGTTAACTAGCACAAAAGAGTGTGTGACTAGAAAGCTAACCGTGTGAGAGCTTCGCAACAGAGTCTGGGTGAAGTGACTTTTTGTTTCAACGGTCGCACCACCGTGGAAAACTGTGTTTCCAGCCATGACCGCCGAGGCTAAAGGCTAGCCCGGACTGCTTGGTTGCGCCACGGAGGCAGGACTGTCGGAGAGCTGGACAGTGACTGGCTAACGTGCTGTAGCAGAGACAGCATCGGGTCCGCAGGGAGTGGATTTAGTGTGGGACTGGTGAATGGCGACCTACCGAGCAACGGAACTGTAAGTCAGACTTTTGTGCTCTTACTGGGGAGAAGAGGATTTTTCTCCATCGTCCGGCGTGAGCAGCAAACAGGCCTGCAACAAGTGTGAATGTGAGTGTGTGTGGGGCCCATGTGTGAATATTGTATGTTTAGTGGATTTATATAACGTGTTTTGGAGTGTATATTAGTGAGTCACTTACCAAAAGGTGATAACATAAGTTGGGTTGTTTAATATAATTTGAAAGGGAATTATTTCATTTATACAGTGTATTTCATTTGGTTAAGGAATTGGAATATCATTTGAGTTTAAAAAAGGGATGTGTTGTACAGTATTTGTCTCTGCCCTTACGTTCAGTAAACGTTTCGTTTGGGTTAAAGAGTTGTCTGGGGTCGTTTCTTTACTACTGGTTAAGTTTAACTTGTGTGTGGTAGAAGTATCGGTTTTTGTACTCGGTATCGGCAAGTACTCAGATCCAAGTATCGGTATCGGATCGGTTTGAAAAAATTGGTATCGTTGCATCCCTAGTTACAAATATGCACTTTTTAAGCACTTCTGCCGTATCTTTGTTGACTTAAAAGTTGCTGTTGACATTGTACAGTTCAGTGCATTCATCTGCAACAAAAATAGTGTTTTTATAAAATATATTTTTATTTACTTTTCACCACTTTTCTTGACATAACTTTTGTGATCCATACCATTTTGCTTTCATTATTGAGGTTGGCTTGGATGTTTTTGTTAACATGTACAATCTGATTGTTCGATAAACTGATTGCATTCTATACAGTACATTTAAATTACATGTTGTTGTTTTTTTGTTTGTTTGTTTGTTTGTTTTTATCTCTTACAGATAAAATGATATGCCGGCGCAGGCTGCCTTGTAGGACAACAGGACACTTTCACTGCCCTGTCTGTAAGATTACAATCATACGACGTGGGGATATGGCAAGGCATTTATTGTCTTGTCAGCATTCTTCAATGCCAAGTCAGCCACCATTATCAGGACTGCTCCCCGCTGAACTCTCCGAGGAGACCCGTATTCCTCCGGCAGTACTCTTCGAGGAGCCCCGTCTCACCCCCCAAGGTTTTGTCTTCGGTATCTGAACCATTTTCTGAATCTTTGTTAGAACATTCATATGCTCTACCCTCTGTGTTCAATAAAATTGCAGCTGATGGATAGTCCATGAAAATGACATGCCCTCACTGTGGCCTTACTCTTCGTACCAAAAACTACAAGGCTCACATGATGAGGAGGCACTCCAACCAATCAATAGATGTTTGCCTGGCTAGTCATCTGCAGTGTGTTTGTGTAGATGAAACTACAGGGTTATTTGCTGTGCAGAGAACTGGCCATGGGTTTTCTGTGCCAGTTCATGTTCAGAGGAAAACATGGGGGATGTCTCACAATATCAGATGTGAGCTGGAGGAATGTCAGCAATACCAGTTGCTGGCCCAGCGGATCGGACCAGGCTTCAGTTTATGTGAGCACCTTCGCTCACTAGATTACTGCCGAGAAACTGTAAAGGAGGTTTTTCTTCAAGAGCACATCGTGATGGAAATGGTGGACCTTAAATTTTTGGAGAGGCCAAAGCTGCTACATGCATAAAGAGACAGAAAGCTGCCCAGATGGCACATGCTCCACTTTGTGTGAGGGTGGATTTTGGTGGATCCTCAACACAGATCTGTTTGTCTGTATTTGAGCCGGAAATACACAGTTTCTGCCGTCTTGGCAGAATATTTGTGACTTACAATGCTCTGAGGAACACCTGGCATTGTGCTTGTGCAAAGCCACGAATATCATGTCCTCATAAAAACATAGCTAAATGGCATCTCTTCCAGACACAGAGAGACATCTTCAAATCAACTGTACCACTATCATCAAGCACCCCATCACAGACAACTCAGGAGAGTTCTTCCTTTGAGGAAAATGCTTTATTTTGACCAACTGTGAGCATGTGACTGTACTTTTTAATTTTGTTATGTTGTTTTGTTGAAGTCGTATTCCTAAGGCCTGTAGTTACAGTTGGTGCTATTAGCAATAAACATTTCACACCCATCATGATGATGTCTGTTAACTTGTGAATGTAACTGTCTTGAAAAAAAAAAGGAATCTTGCAGTAAAGATCATTCCCGGGCAGTGGTCAGAAAAAAAGAGCTTTGACTTGAAGGTATGTGCTAGTTTAAGTGTATGGTGAATAATATGAATTACGCTAGTCTTCTTTTAAGGGATTTTATTATCGAGCCTTTATTTTCAATGTAATACAGGGTTTTCCAAGCCAAGACTATGGAGTTGACTGTGGGATCTTCATGCTGATTAGGGGTGGGTTTTAATAATCGATTCATCGATTAAAATCGATTCTGGCTTGGATAACGTGAAATCGATTCATTAAAATCCTGAATCGATTTTTTAATATAAATTTATTTTGCCCGAAACGCCAGAATCTCAGGTGAAACCTCACAAAATTTCAACAACCACCAAACAGCTAAGACAGTAAATGAGAGCAGGTACACGGATCCTGCACAAGGACGTAAACACGATGGACACGGTCGGGGCTGAAAGCCTGCTGACAGCTCGCTGATTCTGATGTTTCGGTGGGTCCGCGCTTTGTGTTCACGTCCTTTTTGCGCTGATTGTAAAGCTGTTAGTTTGATCTCTCTCCAAACAATATTGACTGAACCAGCAGCAAAAGAAGATCCAAACTACGCTTCACATAAACATCGTCATGAAATCACTCTGACTTTTACTGTTTTGCTTCCACCACGATAAAATCACACTTCATGCACAGCTCTTTCTCTCTCTCTCTCTCTCTCCCTCTGTACTTCAAGAACAGTTTCCCGTCTAAAAATCTGTTTTCTGCATTATTCGCTTGCTTGTTACGCACAAGTCTATCGTTGTTTACAGCGCTGTCGGCCGCTGTTTTTTTTTTTTTACATTATTCCGAAAAGAAAACCTAATTTCTGCCGTTCAATACTGAACAAATTTAAACTTTTTAAAATTATGCAAAATGCAAAACGCTTAGTGTCTCTAATAAAACCGCTGTAACGTCAGAGGTAACATTCATATGTTGATTAGTGGTTTTCTTTCGTTTTTGATGTACTGCAGAATATTTTTATAAAATCCCAGGCCAGGAAAACCACCTTCATGTTTTTCTGTGTTTTATCTTCAGCTACTTTGACACAAAGGCATCTGTTGTGACTCTCACACCTTTGATAAAGACTTGCGTGTCAGCTTCCTTTTTATAGATACAAAAATATGTAAATGTACTGATCTGAATTATAATATTTCTGACTGTCAAAATTTCCCAGATTCAAATCGAATTTAATTGAATCGAATTGAATCAAATCGGAAACGAATCGATTCAAGAAATCAGTGATGATACCCAGCCCTAACGCTGATGGTAATTTTTCTCTTCTCTTCTTGAGATTCATACAGAAGCTAATTTAAGCTTCTAAAAAAATGACATTTTTATTTTTTCTTCCAAATAGTCTGCTCTGTACGTGGCACTGGATGCACCATTTGACTATACTATAGTAAGTATCCTATTTACTTTCACAGCAATGGAGTCTTGAATCTTTTGAAAGTTGTTAACTATGTTTCATATTAATATTTTACAGTCAGACATGCCCTACTTGCGTAAATGATGGTGCTTGCTGTTGATGGACTTTGATCTCAGGAGGTATTTATATTTTGACTTCTGTTCTATGTTGTGTCAAAGTTTACACACCTTAACAATATCAAAATTTTCTGTTAAGCTCTGGCAAGCTATTTGCACACTGGAGAGAGGAAGCCAAAGCTGTGCTTGAAGAACAACACGTGCCCATTTTCAGACTGAAAAAGCGCAAGTTCCAGGAAGTCAGTCAGGTCAGTATTCACTTTAAACAGTAGTGTAATTACATGGTTAGTGACATTTGAATAACTGTTAAAAAACTGTTCTGCAACAGAGAAATAGCTATGTTTTTATCCTCATTTGCCTGACACAGGAGCCAGCAGTTGTTGAAGATCTGCTTCCTGCTGTGCAGTGGGTTGTCCAAAATAAGGCACTTTTCTGTGGACACGTAACAATGCCAAAATATCTGTCCTTAAATCAAGGGAACCAGCAGAGGGTCTTAAGAGACATGTCAGAGGAAGAAGACACTGGAGCAAGGGACTTGTTCCTCTTTGTTTTTCAGTTTGCAAAGGACATGGAGCTCTTTTTGAAAGCATGTGCTGATGGAGCAGGGACTAAGGGTCAGTGCTATGTTTGACATGTAATGGACAAATGAAGGCACTGGCTGTTTGTTTGTTTGTTTAATATGTCGTTGCTGTTTTTTGTTTTGTTTTTGCATAGTACAAAATTCCAATTAAACTTATTTCAAAATGTTGTTCACTTGATTCCATGTCCTTACTTATAATAAAGGATTACAGTGTAACAGCATTAAAGCTAAATGTAACAGCATTTTTTTTATACTTGTAATTTCAAAATAAAAAGCTTGTTGTTGATATTAACAGTAAAGAATTGTAATCAATAATATTTTTATACATTTTAAACATTAACACTCTGGGCTCTATCCTGGCCATTTGTGGCCACTTCACTTATTCTTTTTTTTTTTTTTTGACTACTACACTGCAGTGGACCAAAAGAATGACACAGGTTTGATCTTAAGGATCTAATAGTTGTGTGTGTTGTGCATGACATTGCCACAAAAATGTGTATTTGCAAGATAGAGTAGAATAAATTATGACGCATCAAATATTACATAGGCTGCAGTGAATTTCTGTTGATACAGACTATTGAGCTTTGAGTTTCCCAGTCACTAGCTTTGAAGCACATGCTAAAAACACTTTTACTCTTGTACATTTCATAACAAGACACCATAGCCAAAATATTAACAAAATATATATTAATAAAAAATTCTAAGCTGCAGCACATACAGCAACAAACACTGTTAGTAAATGTGTCCGGGAGTTTCTGCAGGTGCAGAAAATGCTGCTGCTCTAAGTAAGCCTAACAGCTTCCAGATCACTTATTTTTCTGGAAAGATGGTAGGAAGGGCATCACTGCTCATTTCTACAATCTCCCAGATCTTGGAATACAATGCCTTTGTACCATGAAACTACTTCACAGTACTAGGAGTCCACTAAAACCTATAAAGAGAGTGATCCTGGAAGAAATGGGGTACACACTAGTGACCTCAACAATTGCAAGACAGCCTTTTCCCCAATGCTCAGATGGGGAAAAAAAAGGAAGTTTCATGAAAACATTAGGACTTTATCACCGTTTTATCTGAAAAGTTAATGGTAATATATAACCTAACTGGCTATAAAGAATAAAAAATTTAGATACAATTTTGATTTTGATGAAAAGGACTGGTGCTATTTTAAAGAGTCACGTCGGTAAAAGTAGAAGGATAAATGTTTTAAGAAATATACATTTTATAGCATTTTGTGAACATACACAAAAAGTGGCCATTTTTGGCAACAAACAAGCTGAGAGAGTTTTATATTTTTTGCTCTCCTTGAACAAAAATAACAGTGCATAATCAATGTTGATGTTAATCAATTAGATGTCCCAGACTCTACTATTAATAATACAGCGGTCCCTCGTTTATCGCAGGAGTTACGGTCTAAAAATAACCCGCGGTAGCTGAAATCCATGAAGCAGCCAACTTTATTTTTTACAATTATTATAGATATTAAGACTGTAAAACCCCTCACTACATGCTTTATACACTTTTCTCAGACAGGCATGAACATTGTCACACTTTTCTCTTTTGTTTAAACACTCTTAGAGTTCAAACCTTCGTAGAAACATAAGTCCAGTATTATGGAATGAAACCAAAAGGTGCCTTTGGCGGTGCAAAACGTTTCGTCAGCATTGTTGTGTTTGTTTGGGAGAAAACTTACAAACATACACAGTACAGCACTTCAGGGTTACACTTAGGGCTGTTCGATATAACGATATATATCGGATGACGATATAAAAACGTCTATCGTTTCATTTTACGCTATCGTTTGTTTCGTGGTGTTGCAAAATAAACTGTTTACGGCAATATTTTTTCATTATTTTGATGGTCACTGTAGTGGCTATATTAATTTCCTAAAGTTCTCTCTTTCTCTTATATTTAATATAACCACACTACAGACGGACAAGCGCTTGTTTTTATGCGTTGTGGTTAGCAACAACGACGGTAAAACCACCTCGTGTCCGCTTGTTTATTTTCCACATAAACCTTTCACAATAAAGCTCAAGATCCTGTTGAGACTTTTCAAAATAAACTGAATCACGTGAAAGATGCAGAGTATTTACGGATGAGAAGCAAAAAAAGAGCCGTCAGGTGCTAAAAAATAAACCTTAGACTCAAACGTTAGAACAGGCTTTTCCCCGCAGCACGCTGTGTAATAAATACTCACAAAGAAAACGGCGGCCGTTACAACCTATGTCTAAAAATGTATCGTTTCATGCATTAGTTAAAACACTCGACTCCAGGTACGCGACGCCCAGCTGGAAACACTTCACGCAAGTCAAGCTGCCCGACATTCACAGAATTTACAGAAAATGTTACATTTTTGTGATTTATATCGTTATCAGACGATAGAATTCTTATATCGGGATATGAGATTTTGGTCATATCGCACAGCCCTAGTTACACTGCTAGCGATCGAAGATTTATGTAAATTCGACAAGCTAAATGCATTCTGTACTGTACAGCAGCAGTCCCCAACCTTTTTTGCACCACGGACCACTTTAATGTCAGACAATATTTTCAGGGAACGACCTTTAAGGTGTCGCGGATAAATACAACAAAAGAATAAAAAAAGAAACTGGTATTTTGTAAATATAATAATAAACGTGACTTGAGCTGTGCGCCAACAACAATGACAGTGACATCCTCCTCTCTGCTTCTAAATGCTCTCTGGTCGCTATGGTAACGCGTAAATAGTTCTTTCAAAATAAGACACACGACTACAACCTTACATTTCACACCGGAGCCTCAACTCTCGCGGAACGGTACCAAAGGACTCACGGACGGCCATTAGGGACCGCTCCTGTACAGGAGACACTGGACTAGATTGATTGACAATGGTCTACAGCAATCAGAACGCACAACACGATGTGCTGTAAAAAAAAAAAAAAATCAGCAAAACAGCGAGTGTCGCGGAAGGTGTGCCGCGTTATAGCGAGGGACCACTGTATACTTTTGGCCACGAACAATTTAGGGGATGGTGAATTTTTTTGAACAAACCCAGAGTGTTAAAAAACCCCCACTTAAAACCATTTTTATTTAGCCAGTCTTAGACAAAGTTAAATGTGGAAGGTAAAGTGGGCTGCAACTAGACTCAACGTAGTATGTTATTAGTATCTTGCTAGAAGCAGTTCATTTAACACACTGGAATTCAGCCTCAACTTATGTTGTTAGTATCTTGCGCCAAAAACCAGACACCGACAAATTTAATGTGAAAATACGTGTAACTCAGCGAACAGATTAATTTGGAAAGCCCAATATGCACATTTGGTATTTATAATACAACAGGCTGTGCTTACCTTTTTGTGTGGACCGGTCCTTTCTGTTCGCCTCGCCCCACGATCTCACCACAGGCCAAATCTGCCCCTCCTCAGCACGCCAAAGATCCGGGTCACCGGCACCAAGTTGTTAAACTCTCCCAGTTCTTTTAATCTTTGGGCTGAAGGAAGGACAATACTCGGTGTATAAATACTCAATCAACAATTATTTATTTCCATATAATTCAACACTTAAGAGCATAAGAACCATCATGATGGGGAGACCTGCCTGCAGAGGGTCACAGCAAGTCTCAAAATGGTGACGGGTTACTCAGCCTTTTATAGCCCCTAGTGGCCCCCACCTAGTCATAAAAAGCCTAAACATTCACATGTTTTCTCTCTTACGGCGCCTAAGTTATGACCTCGGCTCCCTGTCTTTCTGCTCTCTGTAAAGGTGGGGGTATGGAATGTGGTCGTCTCTACTTTTATCGGCACAAGGTCTTCTGCACACAACATTCTCTTCATGATTCAGCAGTATGAAATGTCAAGAAACAGTGTAACACATTCAACAGTGTCGAGTAATACAGGTCAATCAAATAGATCTAATGATTTTCACGCTCTTTTAAGTCAGAAGTATAATGCAAACTAAAACTACATACTGATCACACACTCTATATTAAGGGGTATAATATGATCTACAGCAATATCATAATTCAACTACTTTGATTACAGATATAAGGTAACATATGATAACAGAATAATCTCACAACGCATAAATAGTTCTTTCAAAATAAGACACACGACTACAACCTTACATTTCACACCGGAGCCTCAACTCTCGCGGAACGGTACCAAAGGACTCATGGACGGCCATTAGGGACCGCTCCTGTACAGGAGACACTGGACTAGATTGATTGACAATGGTCTACAGCAATCAGAACGCACAACACGATGTGCTGTAAAAAAAAAAGAAAATCAGCGAAACAGCGAGTGTCGCGGAAGGTGCGCCGCGTTATAGCGAGGGACCACTGTATACTTTTGGCCACGAACAATTTAGGGGATGGTGAATTTTATAGAAAAAAACCCAGAGTGTTAAAAAAAACCCCACTTAAAACCATTTTTATTTCTCAGCAGCATCAATAGTAACAAAAACGCAATTTAGTTTTCACTGTCAAAGTCGATTTAACTGAAGTTACGTGTTTCCGGTTACTGTGGAGGTCACAAGTTTCCGGCTACTGTGGAGGTCACGTGTTTCCGGTTACTGTGGAGCTCCACAGTGGCTGCAGCCAGGTGCTCTTGGGGGGGCATAAAAACGAAAAATCACCATCGGCCCACTGGGCAAATGCCCGGTATGCCCGATGGCCAGTCCAGCTATGCTCTCACCCTCTCTCTTGCCCTTTTTTTCCGCTTAACTCCGCACGCTAGCCTTGTGCTTGCGCTAGGCAGACGGGGGAGGGGCGGTAGTTACACTCACAGTAGCACAGGAACAGAGCCAGAGGGAAAGAAAGAGAAAGAGAGCCAGGGCCAACAACGTCACATTTGAAAGGTATAGTGATCATCCACAACTATTTTCAGTTGTGGATGATAAAGGATTCAGAAAGTTTATTCATGCAGGGCCATATGACAGAGAATGTGCATCTTCTTTTTTTTTTCCATATTTTAATCTAGATTTAATTGTGTTGTGGTTTGCAGTGTTTTGTGTTGTTTCACTTCAAATTTGTTTAAAAGGAAAAAGCTGAAAATTTAAATAGTTAAAAGTTGAAATATAAATAGTTGGTTTTTGTATTATATGATTTATTTACTACATTTTATGTGGAGTGAATAAATAAAAGTATATTTACGGTGGCCCCTAGAGACAAAGCATGTACAAACTCCAAAACACGTACAAACTCCAAAACACAACGGAAGTGCTCCAGGATGCTAGGGGCAGTGTTGAGCTTTTGTTACCTAGTGGCTACACAAGCCAGGAATTCCACCCCCCAAGAGCACCTGGCTGCAGCCACTGTGGAGCTCCACAGTGGCTGCAGCCAGACCCTTCTCTTTTTATGGGCCGATGGGTTTTTTTTTTTTGTGTGTTTTTTTTTCCATAACGGTATAAACACTGAAAGGTGGTGGATTGGCCAGATGCTGGGAGATGTGTAAAAATAACTCAATTGTTTGGTGGTGGCTATGGCGGAGCTTCCACAGATTCAGTAACATTAGCAAGTGGTAGAGGCCAGCAGATGCAACACGCTGGCAGGTGGATGACAGAAAGGCAGGAGGAGCAGAGACCCGAGGCGGTGAACTGAACTTCAGGTAGGAAGTTATGACCTGCAGTCTATCTGGGTCAGATATAAACCAAGTTTAGGTGGAGTTTATTTTTGTTATGCTGACTTTTTACAGTCAGTTACAATAACTCGTACTGCGTACTAGCTAGCATGACGTAGTTTATATACTGCTGGGCGGGAGCTGTGATATTATTGATGTTGAACTTAGGTTAGTTATTAGAGTTTCCAACCGTCCCGTAAAAAACGGAATCGTCTCGTATTCAGAGAAAATATTGCGCGTTTCGTATTGAGGTGAAAAGGAACAGTTTGTCCTGGACGTCAGCTACAATGAAAAAAACACAAAGCTGGAGTTACTCTGTGTCTTTGCTGCACAGCTGCTTCTTCTTTCATTCTCTCCCCTCCCTCTCCTGTTTCTACTTCAGTCATGAAACTGATCAATGATCAGCTGATCAGCTTTTCTCTCTTGTTTATTTATTGCCCACTTTGCGCCAGGAAGAGGAAACCAGCGGATGTCGCGCTAAACAACAGCAGCACGTTTAAGCTTGATCAGCTGTTGTTAAAATTTATTTAATATTAATTTCTAGTATCAGCTGATGTTTGCTGGAGCCACAGCTGTAAAGCTGCTGGTCATGATGTTGGTTTGGTTATCTGGTGAGAGGGAAACATGAAGATAAAGCCAGGAGATGTCCTTACTGAATCATCAGAGCTGAACAGGTGATGGAGAAACAGGTTTACCTTTTAGGTGACATGAATGAGTTGAAGGGAAGTTATGAACTGTTTCTGAGAGACAAATAACACCAGGATCCTTTTCTACGTAGCTGACAGCTGGTAACTGTGCACGGGCGGGTCTAGCAAAGTTTTGCCAGGGGGCCAGGTAGGGCATTAACAGGGAGAGGGGGGCACAAATAAAATACTTTTCTTTCTTATTCACATTTAAAATGTCTCGCTTTTAACAAAAAATTATCTGAATCTTACAACAAACATTTTCATCTGATGTAAAATGTATAGAAATCCATTATTGTACATAGTAATTTTTTTTAGGGTCCCATCATAATTTCTTCAGAAGTAGCTAAATACTGTTTATGATGCCAGCATTTTCCCACATTTTCTAGATACTGTACCAGTACTGTGTGTAAAATGCCATCAAAAAGTCAATTAAGTTTTCTTTCTCATCTGTCTTTCTATCTCCTTTCACTTTTTAAAGGTTACCATGTTAGAATAAATATTTTGCCCTGTCATGCTGTTTGTTGATGTGGCAAATGAATGGTTTATGAAAATATATCTAAATCTGTCATCAGTAATCAGTAATGATCATATCTCACCTCTAGCCTTCTCTGTCTTAATTTCAGGTTTTCACCATGTGTTGTAGATAGTTCAGGAGGTTAACTCGACCAAGCAGTCTACTTTCGGGTACTGTTTAGAATACTAGAATAGGGAGGATGGTGTAGGTTTAAGTTTATTAGATTGATACATATATACCAACAAGACAGCATACATCACTGTGACAACAGCGTTTGTTTTAATTCAAAGGCTTTATGGTTTTTCCTATAATACCTGGTGGGCCGGTCTCTAGTCAAAATGCCCGGGCCGATTTTTTGTCCCAGTCCAGCCCTGGGTGAGAGAAAGGAAAAAAACCCCCAAAAAAACACGGCTCCCAATAAGGAGTCAGCTTGCGTTGTTCACTTCAAAGAGTCGGTTTCGTTCGCGACCGACACATCTCTAGGAGAAACCAGACCTCCTTGAAAACTGGTGGAGAAACCAGGTAGCTTGCGTCTGCATGCACAGCTAGCGCGCTCCCGTACCTGCGTTTAACCGCATGGTCACGGTGATGCATGAGGCCCTCTCTCTTTACTTACTGTTGTGTTGCTTCTCGTTCATGGGGAGAGTCTCTGGATCCCGTCAATTGCCATCCAACCCGAGGGGAGGTCAGAGGCTAACTCACCGGCCTGGCCACAAATTAAGTACTTGGGCTTTCATCAGATGTCCCAGACGTCCTGGCTTCTAGCAGACTGCGGTGTCTGGTCTCTCCCTCCTCGGTGGACACGATGTGTTGGGATCCGACTTGGAAGGACCAAATAAATGTTGGGTCTGCGCTTCCACAGGCTGGTTAAACCCGCTGGTTTAGACTTATTCCCGTTAATGAAGCAAAACAAACAGCTCAACCGGTTTTTCACATGCTAGCACGGGAAGGATCTCAGAGCAGACCCTCCTGCCCTCGGTCTCAGACCACTTCGAAGAAAGAGCTTCCCCTGCAGACGTGAGTGAGTGAGTGTGTGTGCGTGTGTGTTTGTGTTTGGGGGTGTGTTTGTGTGACCTCCTGCTCACCAAAAGGGTCATAAAGGCAGGACGTTTACTAAACAAGAAAACAGAACCTACAATATTCAACAGCCTCCCCCACCATTCAACAGGCTGGGGAGGGAGTCAGAAACAAAGGAATATCTTTGATCATACAGTTTGAACTAAGACTTACAAATTTAAGTACAATAATGGCAACATTTAACAATTTCACTCCAACACTCACATGTCTGAATTTACAGTTATTTTTTCATTAACATACTGTATTAACACAACTGATCTGAAATCAATCTGAAACACAAAAGGTGCAAAAGGGAATTTGCATTTTGTTGATTATTTCTTTGTAGTAACTCCATTTTGTAACACCTCTTAGCAATAAATCGTATACAGTTGCAAAGCCTGTTTATTTGCCCTTAAATAGTGCCAAATATGTAAGGAAAATGCATTTGTAGTTTGAGCAGCAGAGTTGAAAATGTGGGCCTAATTAAACCATGTCTAAATTTAGTGTCTTTTAAGTTAAAGTTGTTTTTTGTAACCTAAAGTCATCTCAAATGGAGAGCTTTGTTAAAAGTTAAATGACAAAATTAAATTAATTCAGTTAATTAAGCACAATGAAAACATGCAATATGAAAAAAAGAATCACTGGGACCTATTTCCCTAGTACTAAACATAGTAACCTACTCAGAGATGTACTTTTTATTTACCATAAACTGAACAAATTCTTAGCTGATATTGGTTAGCACAAATCTCCACTAAATGTATTTGACATTTTATTATGCCATCTGTGTTATTTTCCTAAAAGTAGCTTGACTAAAATTAGTGATCTTGAGCCTGCAATGTGTTGTAAATTGGCTTATCCTGGCGAGCAAATTCTATGTGCAGCCTGAGGCAGAATATTATCTGTAGCGAAAGCCCACAAAAACCACGGCAGTCTGTCAAACGGAAAGAAGAGAGAGAGTGCCATGGAAAACGTAGGGACAAAGATGAAAGCTTCACACATTAGGAAAAGAGAGCGATGGCAGCAGACGACATGGCTGTGACACTGTGACAGAGCTGTGACTTTCTGCAAAGTGCAACAGCCACTCCTCCTGTACAACCTCAACACCCTCACCCACCCATTCCATCTTTAAACGAATGACAAGTGCTCCATTCTCAACCGTCCATACATCCTAAACACCTCTCCTTCCTTCTTTTCCCCTTGAACTTTTACCCCCTTTTTGTTACTCATGTCCTGATGAGAATTCATCCTGAATCAGTGTCTGGATGTGAGAAAAAAGTGATGCAAAGTCCATCTATCCCTTCTATCTTCCTTAGTTCCCATCAGAAAACACTGTTTGTTATTCATGTGTCAGGGTTGCGATCATATCTATGCATGACTCTATCTATGGTGGCTTATAAGATAGAGGGGAAAAGGACCAAGGTGAGAGGCGACAGTGTGAAACAGAGAGAAGATGGTAATGGATGGTTATGGAGAATGAAAAGGAGAGTGAGGGCAGGGTTTAGGATTCAGTAGATGAAGGACAACGTGGGTGACGAGTGGTGGGGTATTACATCTTGCTCACTCTTGCTGCAGTGTGCTTTAGTGTTTTAGCCATAGTGCAGCAGCGCCATCATGTGTCTCAAGTGGTGTATCAAGAATATCTTGGATTTTTTTAGCATGCTTTTAATTATATGTATATGTCATAACATTTAAAAAATAAAGAAAATGTCACTTAATACTTTCTTCATACATTCGGGAGTTTCTTATAGACATTAAGACCTGGATGAGCTTTAATTTCCTGGTTCTAAATTCAGATAAAACTGAGGTTAGCTGTTTTTGACCAGGATATGCCCTTCAGTTCTCATGTTAATGAAATATATAGGACTGCTTTCTTATATTTCCACAATATCTCTAAAATTAGACATCCTATCTCAGAATGATGCTGAAAAACTAGTTCATGCATTCATAAATTCTAGGCTGGACAATTGTAATTCATTATTATCAGTCTAACCTAAAAAATATTGAAAAGCCTTCAGTTGATTCACATTGCTGCAGTGTAAGTACTGACAGGGACTAGAGAGCATAATTCTTCCATATTAATTTCTATTCATTGGCTCCCTGTTAAACCCAGAATCAAATTTAAAATCCTTCTCTTCACATACAAGATCTTGAATAATCAGGCCCCATCTTATCTTAAAGACCTCATAGTCTTTGACTGCTAGTAAAAGTAAACCATAGACTGCTGGTTTACTTTTTGTCATAAGATATTTCAAAGTAGAACTGGGGTCAGAGCCTTCAAATTTGAGGCTCTTCTACTGTGGAACCAGCTCTCAGTTTGGATTTGGGAGACGACACCCTCTCTTCTTTTAAGATTAAGCTGAAGATTGTTCATTTTGATAAATAATTTAGTTAGGGCCAGATCAGGTGACCCTGGTTCTGCTGCAGGTTTCTTCCCATTGTCACCAAGTGCTTGCTCATACGGTGCTGTCAGATTGTTGAGGTTTTCTCTGTTTTATTGTAGGGCACTATACAAATAAATTGAATTGAATTAAATACATTCAGATCTAATACTGTTAAGATTAGTAACTGGACTGCCCTGCAGTGCAAATAAAATGGAGGAAGAGATGAAAAAATGAGCAAAGAAAAAATAAATGAAAGGTACAAGGATGAGGATAAAACAGAATCATTAAGAGACAGATCAAAAAAGCAAGACAGATGATCCTCCTTGTGTTTCTGCTTCACCTTGTGTGATTGTATCCTTTGTTCATATTTTGACCTATCTGTGCTGCAATTCGATCGCCACCACCATGTTCCACAGATTGTATAAGATTGTTACCCTAGAAAGCAGCATTTTGCTGCCCTATAATGCTTCTGATATAAAGCAAAAAAGCTGGAATTTTTTTTCATCCTGGTTGTCATTGTGATCCTTAGCAAACTGCAGACTGTGAACAGTAATTTTCCTTTTGAAGAGCAAAGATTTCTCCCTGATGCCCTGATGTGTACACCTTTGTTTTTGAGTGAGAGAAGTTTCTTAGAAGTTACCTTAGATTCACAAATCTAAATTACAGTTTAAGTGACGTTCCACTGACAGTAGCGTACGATTGAGAATGAAGAATTGAAGGGTAAAAACAAATGCCTGGCAGCAGAAGAAAGCTTGTCAGAAAAATAAAGGGTTCTCTCTATCATCACACTGTAACATAAAGTCACTTAAATTTCATGGATATCAGTCTGTCCAGGTAGGAAGCATAATCCATTCTGAATCCAAAAAGCTAAACTAGGGAAAAAATAAGCCATGATCAAGTGTTCACAGTACAAGACTGTGTGACTGTTTGAATAACTATGATGAGCAATTATAGCCGTGTGTCCTTTGACCCCTGCTGACTATGTTATGGATTTAGACAGTCATCTGCACAGTAAGTTCTGCCTCAGCCCAGACTACACCACTCCTCTGTCCTTTGTACATGTGCACCCACTATGCGTAACTGACACCAACAGAAAGCTTTTCAGAAAATAAAAATTAATAAAGTGGCTTGGCAATTATCCCCTTCTGATTAAACCGAGTCCAAGTGCCTACTATGTTGGCTGAGTCACTGGTGTTTTGAACACGCTACAATGCTGTGTGTCTTGAACTATTTAATTATCTTTGTACTCTCTACAACGTTTTGTTAAAACAAATGAAAAAGAGATCTCTAGGTTGCAATTTCCTGGGCTCCAGTATACCAAGTGCTGTTCACTTCACTATGATTTTTGTGTTGAGATTAATCTTGAGATTGTAATAACCATTTTGTTTCATAAGGTTTTCTTTTTCTAGAAAATCCCCTGGGATCAATTTGCTATGGGACACCCTACCAGGGTCTATCCATCCATCCATCTTCTTTCATTTATCCGGGGTCGGGTTGCTGGGGCAGCAGCCCAAGCAGAGGAGGCCAGACCTCCCTCACCCTGGCCCCCTCCTCCAGCTTGTCCGGGGGAATACCAAGGCGTTCCCAGGCCAGCAGAGACATACAATATCTCCAGCATGTCCTGGGTCTGCCCCGGGGCCTCCTCCTGCTGGGACATGGCCGGCACACTTTACCCAGATGCCAGATGCCCGAACAACCTCAGCTGGCTCCTTTCAATGTGGAGGAGCAGTGGCTCTACTCTTAGCCCCTCCCAGATGGCTGTACTTCTCACCCTATCTCTAAGAGAGAGGCCAGCCACGCTTTGGAGGAAGCTCATTTCTGCTGTTTGTATCCATGATCTCATTCTTTCGGTCACTACCCACAGCTCGTGACCATAGGTGAGGGTAGGGACGTAGATCGACCAGTAAATCGAGAGTTTCGCTTTTACACTCAGCTCTCTCTCGGACCGGTACAGCGTCCGCATCACTGCAGCTGCAGCACCAATTCGTCTGTCGATCTCCCGCTCCCTTTTCCCGTCACTCGTGAAAAAGACCCCGAGATACTCCTCCATGTAGGGCAGGAACTCATCCCTGACTCAGAGTGGGCACTCCACCATTTTCAAGCTGAGGACCATGGCCTCAGATTTGGAGGGGATGATTCTCATTCCTACCGCTTCACACTCGGCTGCAACCCATTCCAGTGTGAGCTGGAGACCATCACCCGATGAAGCCAACAGAAGCACATCATCTGCGAAAAGCAGAGATTAGATTCTGAGACCACCCAAGTGAAAGCCTCCTCTACCCCAGAGGCCCTGCCACCAAGGAGTTGTTGGTGGCAGGGCCCCTGGGGTGGCCTCAGTGATGCCCTCAGTGACCTCACCCCTGTAGATAGATGAGTTGTCTCCCTCGTCCCCAGACTCTGAGGACCTCTTTAATCCCATTGGCACATCTTCCGTGGAGGAAGCAAAGTATTCCTTCCACTGCCTGACAATGTTCTCAGTTGAAGTCAGCAGCACTCCACCTGCACTATAGACAGTGCAGGTAGAGCACCGCTTTCCCTCCTGAGTCGTCTGACGGTTTGCCAGAATCTCTTCGAGGCCATCCAAAAATCTTTTTCCATGGCTTCTTCAAACTCCTCCCACACCCAAGTTTTTGCTTCAGCCCCTGCCCGAGCTGCATTCTGCTTGGCCTGTTGTTACCTATCAGCTGTCTCCGAAGTCCCACAGGCTAACCAAGCCCGATAGGAGTATTTCTTCAGCCACCATTTGGTTCGGGGGTTACAACCCCGACAGGCACCAACCACCTTGCGGCCGCAGCTCAGTGCAGTGGCTTTGGCAATAGAGGTGCTGAACATGGCCCATTCGGACTCAATGTCCCCAGTCTTCCTCAGAATGGTGTTGAAGTTCTGCTGGAGGTGCGCGTTGAAGATCTCACGAACCGGGGCCTCTGCCAGGCATTCCCAGCACACACTCACTATACGTTTAGGTGCACCAGGTATATCCAGCACCCTCCCCCATCAGTCGACAACTCAGCCCCTCTCTTTACTTGAGTGTCCAGAAGATATGGCCGCAGGTCTCGTCATACGATTACAAAATTGATCATTGAACTGCGACCTAGGATATCTTGGTGCCACGTGCACTTATGGACACCCTTATGTTCGAAGATGGTCTTCGTTATGGACAAGATGTGATTTGCACAGAAGTCCAACAAGAAAACACCACTTGGATTCAGATCCGGGAGGCCGTTCCTCCCAAGCACGGCCCTCCAAGTCTCACTGTCATTGCCCACATGAGCATTGAAGTGTCCCAGCGTCTCCAGGTTGAGCATCCTCAAGCACCCCCCCCAGGGACTCCAAAAAGGCTGCGTATTCTGAACCGTTGTTTGGCGCATAAGCACAGACACGAGTCAGGACCCATTCCCTGACCTGAAGGCGCAGGGAACAAACAATCTTGTCCACCCTAATGTACAGGCTGCCATGGTCTCTGCTCCTGGCTGCTGCCCGACAGACATTGCACCCGACCTCTACGGTGTCTTCTGTGGGTGGTGGGCCTACAGGAGGATGGGCCCATGTCCCTTTTTCGGGCTATGCTTGGCTGGGCCCCATGGACTAAGGCCCGGCCACCAGAAGCTCACCCTCGAGCACCCTCCCTGGGCCTGGCTCCAAGGTGGGGCCCTGATAACCCTATCACGGGCAGGGTGAACTGTTCTCTTGATTGTACAGTAACAGTTATCAACAAGTAACAGGAAACAGTGGCTCCATGAGATGGAGATCCCCCTAGAAAGACTGACAAAAACTGCTTAGTGACTTTGCCAAGAGGCCTATAGCAATAGTAAAAGAGCTTCAGAACTTTCTGGCAAGTACTGGTTCTTTAATCTAAAGGACATTTCAATAACCTGCCTATTGACTGCCTTTTGTTCTGTTCTCTGTCAATATGGTCTCACACTTCTACAATAATATTGAAGTCTAGGTTTCGGGGACTCCGATCTATGACCAATATTGTACCATTGTGTGTTTCAATATCTAGGTATACTTCTACTGTATTGGCAGTGTGTTTGGGATCATTGTCATGCTAAAAAGTGAAGCTGTTGCCAGCTTCCAGATGGCATTGCATGGTGGATCAGTGTCTAATTTCTTTATTTAAGGATTTCAGCAGCACTGGCAACCCCAAACCATGACAGAGCCTCCACCATGTTTTACAAATGGCTGTCGACACAGTAAAACACAATGTACCTCTTTTTAGGATTTTCTGCATATATACTGAGGTTGATTTGAACCAAAACCAATGATTTTCAACAGTAGATGAAAGTGAAGTCCTATATCAGTTTATTGAAAGTATTTTGTATTAAACTGCCAAGTAGATTTAATTACTCATCATCTGGAATGCCTTTCTGGATTGTTCCCATGCTCCATCACAACGTGGAGCATGGCCATGCTGTCTTTTGCTGCACAGCTACAGATGCAGAATATTAAAAAAGTTTTCAAAAATAACCAGATGTGTTTGAAATGACATAAGCTCGATCAGATCAGCTCTGCTAAAAGACAGACAAAGTGTTTGTGGATTTCATTTAATTGATTTATTTTTTGGAAGGGACCTTTGGAAAAACAGTAAGACAAAACACTCGGTGTCCTCTCATTAAGATCATTATGATATATTGTTTAGTGTCTATCCAGCTTAGCTATTTCAGTGATGGGACTTTTGCTGTTACCCTTGAGTCCATCCAAGTTTATGTTGGACCCTTGCTATGCTTCTTCCCTTCATTTGTCATATTCTGGATTGATTAAGGATGTCAACTTGTCCAGGGTGTACAAAACATAAAAAAGTTATGCTAGCAGTGTACTTATGCAGGTATGGTTATTGTTTTGTTACTTAAGAGTAATGGAGATTATTATTTTTACAATTTTTTTTGTGATAGTTTTGTACTTATTTGTTATTAACTATTGTGGTTACCATTTCTAACCACAGCCCATCAAATCTACACTCTATAATTTGTAAAAAAGCCATTACGGATTGCACAAAGCCTGTGATTAAAATGTAAAAATAATAATAATAATAATAATGATAATAATGATGATAATAATGATGATGATGATGATGATGATAATAATACATTTTATTTAAAAGTACCTTTCAAAACACCCAAGGACACTGTACAGAGCAAATAAGACAAGCATAAAAACAGGAAATAAACACAACAATAAAAAAAAGTTTAAGAGCATGAAGAAATGCTCTCTTGTTTTTTTGCAGCTGTTTTGTAAATTGATAGATCTTAAGGGGACACTATTTCTTCCTGATCCCTCCCCTCTTTCACAACCTTTTAAGTATAGCTTATGATTCTAAAGCTTTGAAATAGCTCTTACAGTTGCATACTCTAATATTATATTTTTGAAAAATCCAATAATATTCGATATGTAATTAATGTAATTAGTGATTACTGACAAAATAAAAGATATTACTTTTATACCACTTATTTAAATTTAATGGCTCTCAAGTAAAATACTCAGGATAACAAAACTGTAGTAGCAGTGCCCCAAAATAAAAATATTTTGCAATCTTCTTCTGCATAATCGTTTTTTTTTCCCTCTAAAATCATTGCAGACTCCTTTGGCAAATTCTAATTACAGTAGCATCTTGTAATTATACTGTAAATCACTGGTTCATTAAGGGTTTTAGTGCACTACACACAGCCCATGTACATAGCTGCTATTGTTATACTGAGGTTTCCTGCTGAATTTCCTAACCTGAAATACACAATATCAGAGGATGTTATGACACAAGAAGCACCAGGATCTGATTCAACTCAGCAGGTGAAGCAGGAGATTGTTTGATTGATCACATTGCAGGCTCAGCTGAGAAGAACAACTCTCTGCATTGCAACTCGGATATCTGGCTGATGTAAGAGAATCACAATATTTTAGCCAATAGAGTCTGAAGGAAGCAGCAAACCAATTTTGTAGGGAAACCCTGCACATGCATGCCTCAAGCATATCTTCATTTATATTTTTACTGTCACTGAAACAAAGTGCTGCTCCAGCACTCTAAAATCATATTATTGTGCCTGTGAGCTTTGTGTTAGTGTTTATTTTATGTCACAGTCCGTTCAATTTAATTCCGTTACACAATTTAAATTGTCTTCCTTTTTGAGTGAATACAGTCTAAAAACAATTTTTTGAACCTTACAACATCACAAAAAATGATTCAAAAAAGATCTGTTGTAAAGGCCTGAAACATATGCACATTTTAGATCGAAGTGTTACGATCAGGTTCACTGTTATTGCTGAGATACATTGAAACTCTTTAGAAAAAACACAGAATCATGCCAAAAAATGATATGAGTCTTCACATATTTCCTTAACAGACTAGATCTCACAAGAAAATCACATTGATGTTTTCGCCTGGGTGACATTTTCCACATTCCAGTGCACTTTTTGAGTCACTCTCCTGTTAGTCCTTTTCTCTACAGCCCTGGCATTATGTCATCTTTCTGCTACATGTTTTCTACAAATAATGAGGATGTGCACTGTTTCATTGTGGTGACAAATACACCAGATGGGATTTTTTGATCATAAGGAGAGAACTGTTCACACTGCTGTGACTTATTCTTAACAGTTTCATGACACCTTCTTTATTTTTACCTTCTTAACATATAAACTCTGATTAGGAACCTACAGTATCTAGCTTAGGCTTAGCCTAGATGGGTGATTGAGGTGGATGTCTCAGGTATAGTTAACCTCTTAACATACATCCATCCATCCATCCATATACATATATATATATATATATACATATATATATATATATATATATATATAAAAACAAGACACCCAGCACGCCCCTGCGGGCGGTTTATCCTTCAAGCTCAGGTCCTCTACCAGAGGCCTGGGAGCTTGAGGGTCCTGCGCATCTTAGCTGTTCCCAGGACTGCGCTCTTCTGGACAGAGATGTCCGATGTTGTTCCTGGGATCTGCTGGAGCCACTCGCCCAGCTTGGGAGTCACCGCACCTAGTGCTCCGATTACCATGGGGACCACCGTTACCTTCACCCTCCACATCCTCTCGAGCTATTCTCTGAGCCCTTGGTATTTCTCAAGCTTCTCGTGTTCCTTCTTCCTGATGTTGCTGTCATTCGGAACCGCTACATCGATCACTACAGCCGTCTTCTTCTGTTTGTCTACCACCACTATGTCCGGTTGGTTAGCCGCCACCATTTTGTCCGTCTGTATCTGGAAGTCCCACAGGATCTTAGCTCGGTCATTCTCCACCACCCTTGGGGGCATCTCCCATTTTGACCTTGGGACTTCCAGGTTATACTCGGCACAGATGTTCCTGTACACTATGCTGGCCACTTGGTTATGGCGTTCCATGTATGCCTTGCCTGCTAGCATCTTGCACCCTGCTGTTATGTGCTGGATTGTCTCTGGGGCATCTTTACACAGCCTGCACCTGGGGTCTTGCCTGGTGTGATAGACCCCAGCCTCTATGGATCTTGTACTCAGAACTTGTTCTTTTGCTGCCATGATTAGTGCCTCTGTGCTGTCTTTCAGTCCAGCTTTGTCCAGCCACTGGTAGGATTTCTGGATATCAGCCACCTCCTCTATCTGCCGGTGGTACATACCGTGCAGGGGCCTGTCCTTCCATGATGACCACCACCACCATATATATATATGTATATATATATATATATATATAGGTAAAAATATCACAGAAATTAAAAAACCTAATTTCCTTAGGGAGACATCATGGCGGCAAAAGTCAGGTTATCTGTGAGTTATCCATGGTTAGGCATATGCTCAGGTTTTGGTTAACATCTGCCTTTTGCCTATATCAAACTTGCAAATGGAAATGCTTTACAGAAAAAGTGGAATGCCAAAATGACATGATTTGTTTCTTCAGTTTCAGGGCTCAGTCATTAGTTTCAGGTCACACTGAAAAGCACATTAAGTTCATTTATCTTAAATGATATCAAACTCAGAGTCAGGAGGAGGGACTACCCAGGGCATTGACTAAGGCTTGAAGAATCATTAGCCAAAGAGCTCCCAGTTTCACAGTTAGGTGCAACTGAAAATGCTCCGCTCAAGGTTTCGTAACAGGACTTTTAAAATCAGTGGGTCATGGTGTGTATGTCCATATTTTATCCTATCCATGGTCACCAATGGACACCTGATTGGTCACCTGATTGATGTGAAGATGCTATTGCTTCTCCTAAACCTTCCTATACATATTCTTTTCTGAATTACACATCAATGCCAACCTTTTGGATCATTTGATCTGTAAGTGTAGGTGAGCAAAGATTTCTTATTTTCTAGTCTAAAGGTACATTATTGCCA
Source organism: Oreochromis niloticus (assembly GCF_001858045.2). Classification (NCBI taxonomy): domain Eukaryota; kingdom Metazoa; phylum Chordata; class Actinopteri; order Cichliformes; family Cichlidae; genus Oreochromis; species Oreochromis niloticus. The sequence continues at coordinate 5,760,271 of NC_031966.2, forward strand.
TATACTGGGCACAGGATTGGAGCAGACCACAATTTTTCACTCAGTTTGCTTTATTTATTTCTCACAGTTTATTACCTTTTCAGACCACAGAGTGGCAGTAGAGGTTTGTTAAATCATCTAAACATGAAGCAAAGCTATAAAACCATCTCCAATACATTTTGCAGCATTGCAGTCTAACCTGCATTCGCTCCCTCTCCCAGTCTCTCTTTCCTCTCCCTCTTTGTGTCTTTGCTACTTTCTTCTTACTTGTTTCTCATGTTGACCACATACAATACATCTTCCTCTCTGAAGCAAACCACTTTATATACAGCATAGCTATCTGGTCACCAGCACTTAGATGCCACAGTAGTCTGCAACTTTAATATGGAGTGGCATGTGAATATAGATGGCGTGTACTGTATGACTGTGTGTGTTTGTGTGTGTGTGTATGTATGTGTGTGTTGTAACATGCTCTATCTCACTCTTGCTGCTGCAATTTCCTCCTTGTCATATATCATGTCCAGCCTGGCTCCTAGCCATTGCAGTATCTATACTCTATTAAGTAAACAGTCGGGGCAGTGCTTAGCAGCACAGAGTATGCTGCATGATGCCAGCACAATGTGTGTGCAGTTTCACACCCATCCATTCGTTCCCTTTCCCCATTGTTTAGACAGCATTTCCAACTGTCTGTACCCATATATTATGTTTGCATCCTTTTTACAAGAAACAGAATCTACTAAAGTACAGTATAAAGACCACCTGTTAGCAAGCAGCTTTACAACCTCATGTTATATGGAGACTTTACTAACAAACTCATGGGAAAGGGAATCAGTTTACCCAAAGTACTCTCTGTAGTATTAAACATACATTAGTGTAAATTGTTGTTAATTAAAAAAAAGACTTTAAAAGTTCCCCAAATTAACCAAAGCTATCACAATTATGAAGAACAAGTTCTATAACATTGTCCAAAACATCTACACATTGTGTTAAAGAGAGACGGTACCCCCCAATATTAAAACAGGGCCTGGCTGTACTTTCCTGTAATATGAATGTTCCACAAGATGGTGCAGTGAAACAATGTGGCGTTTATGTATTTTATGTATTGTTAAAATTGGCAAAGATCAGTTACAAGTACTTTTAATCATTATGCAAGGACATAATATTCATTTATAGTCACTGCTATAAATGGAGCACACTAGCACTTGAGTGGCCTCAGCTACAGTTTTACATGTAAATAAAGTTTGAAGACAATGGGGGACAATGGGAGGCAGGGCCTTCAGTTACAAGTTGCAAAAAAACTGGCATTGAAATGCATTTGCTCGCCACAGTCGTGGAATACAGACGTTTGCAGACCTAACACACAGTAATCCTGTTTCTCAAAAGCTAATTTCATTCACCTGATTCTAAAAGACTTGATGTTCCTGGCTGTAATCCAGTATAAGATATGGGCATGTTAACAGTAAGTCTTTGTTTTCCATTCTTTGTAAAGTTGGTAAATGTTTATGGTATATTGTGCTCTAGTTTTATTGTGCTACTTCTCTTATCCAGTGTTGCTCAGTTATAAGACTTTAAGACCAAAAGAAAGTACAATTTATATCTGCAGTGTTGTGTTGATTCTGATAATCATTCAGGCATCAAACAGATTATAGTTAGTAATATGTTTTAGACAATAATATCAATTTTCTTTAATTCATTCTTTTCAAAAGTGACATTTGTGCCACTTTTAAAAATTTTCCAACCAGAATGACTCATGGGAAAGTTCAACAATCACAAATTAAGCTGTTGCTCGTGTGAGCCTGCAGGTGTTTGATGCTAATCAGCAATAATCACCTTTAGTGTAGCTACCACTTTTCCAAAATCGCCCCCAAACGCACACACACACGTGCACAAACCTGTCTGCCTATTTGCACACCACAGAGTTGAATTCATTTATGCTGACACATCATTCAATTAGACCAAAATAGAGGACACTGAGTCAGAGCTTTCCAGAAATGATCTGTAACAACAAGAGACCCTTTCTACTGGAAAGTCAAAAGACTGAAAGAAAGAGTTCTGCTGTTCTATCAACTGTGTCTAAGTGGGGTGCAGTACCTGTTTAAATCAGTGGCTCTTCTACACCTCTGAGAACACCTAAATAGCAGAATATTATGGAACAGTCCAGCTCAGAAGAAATGAATGCATGAACTCTGAGACAGAATGTTTGTAATTTCAGTGATATTGAACAGATGAAAACAGCATTCCTACATATTTTTGATCAGGATATGTCTTTTAATGTATAAAAAAAACAAATGACTCCCAGGTTCCTCACTGGGGACCAAAGAAATGCCATCCCGATACTTACTCTAGACATTCAGGTTTAATGTAATATCTTTAGGGAACAATATACAGAGATCTGAGTTTTGTCTGAATTTAGGATGCCTTTATGTTTTTAAGACATGTCTTTTCTTTGAGAAGACAATCCTACAACAACCAGAGTCTTATGGAACTCAATGAGAATCTCGAACACCCCATGGGCTTGGCCAGTGGAGAGTGGCTTTTTCACTACTTCACTGGCATCAGTCACAGTCGGCAAGCAATCGCCAGACTCTGTTGTTACTGTAGAAGGTGTGTCATTGGGGTTGAGTAGTTCCTTGAAGTATTATTTCTGCCACATGGTGGAATTATTTCCTCAGCTGTGGGCAGCAGCACTCTGTCCCCACTGTGTGAGCAGCAAGCTGGTTCCCCTTACTGATGTTGTAGTGTGGCTGATTCGGGTGTTGCCTGTTTTTCTTTGTTCCTCTAACCTTTTTTTTGTAGGCGTCAGGTAGAGTTGCTGGGCTGGCTCCTCTTGCTGGATCCATCCTTAGGAGGAGTTTCCCCACAGTTCCTTCCTTCTTGCATGTGCTTCACATTTAGTAATCGAGGGATGGGTATATCAAGGTTGCAGGAGTTCTTTGCCAAATCGTCGTCACCATTATGAATGTTAAGCTACCTTTGCTGCCTGTTTTTACACACTAGTTGCCTGCTTCCACCTCTCTTGGAAACTTTGCTGCCTTTGAAACACAATCACCTTCTGGCTGTGGAAACCTCCAGCAAACCTTTCCCACTTCATCCCCGTTCACTGGAGCCTGTCAAAGGAAAGACTCATCTGCACCAGCCTGCCCACTCCGTGCATGTTGCTCTCACTTCTAGTTTGCCACCAGCCACCCACAGACACTCTCTATGACTCCATTCTGCTACAACACTGACACACTTTATCAAACTCCTCTCTGCAAACAATATTCCTCTTCTGGACTTCTTATCACTTCCTATCTCTTCTGTGGCAGGAAAGACACAGTTGGCACCTCCAACTTACTAGTTTTTCACAATTCACCCTTTGGAGTAAATATTTGGCAAGTTTAAGATGTTTACTGACAGCCTCCTCTTTGGGTACAGTATTTTCCACATTATGAAACCTGAATCACCAGTTTTGACAGTATTGTCTCAAGGTCCTCCAAAAGTCTTGATCCATGGCCTCAATGAATTCTATCCACACCCAAATGTTTGCTTCAGCTACTGCTAGGACTGCACTCCATTTAGCCTGTTGGTACCCGTCAGCTGTCTCCAGAGCCCCATAAGTCAACCAAGCATGATAGGACTCCTTCTTCACCTTGACAGCTACCATCACTTCCACAACCAGATGCCTATCATCTGGTTTTGGGGTCACTGCCAAGAGAGGGACCAATCAACTTGCCCCCACAGCTCTATGCAGCAGCGTTGGCAATTGACTTGCAGAACACTCAGACTCAGTGTCCCCAACCTTACTCAGAATGCTGTCAAAGCACTGTTGAAGGTAGAAATTGAAGATCTCACAGACCAGGGCCTCTGAAAGACGCCTACCTAATTTGAGCTAACTCCTTCACTGTGTTTTAATCTATATGTGTTTAATAGCTCACCTGTCTGTCCTTTTTAGATAAAAGAATAATCTGTTGTTTATGACACATTGTTCATGGTTTGGTCTTATCCCAGATGATACAATACTTGATCAGAGACAAAACTATAGGTAGTGAGTATTTGTAATGTGTTTGTTCTCATACATCATTTGCAATTCCATTTTTCCCCTCTGTCCTTTCTTAACATATACTATTTAGATGTGATATGAATTCTCTGTAACCTTATTATGCCACATGTTTTATAAAGTCAAGCACCTAGCCATGCAGTCCGCCTTTGCAAACATTTATGAAAGACTGGGTCGCTCTAAAGAGCTCATCCACAGTCCGCTCGGATTATTACAAAGTGGAAGTGTTTAGGAATCATAGTAACTTAGCTACAATGTAGCATAAAGTTACACAGCGGGGGTCTCCTCTAGAACTAACATCAGCACAAAAACTATACATAGGGAGCTTCATGGCAGGTGTTTCCAAGGCCAAGCAGCCCTTGTAGTGTGTAATTAGTGGGAATGTTGATCAAGCATTCACAGTATTGTTATCCTAATATTTATTATTATTATTATTATTCCACCTTCTGTACCTTTTGTGTTTGCTATCTCCTTCAACACTGTACAACACGGTTTGCATAGCCCTTTTTCAAAATAAAAGTGAGGGTGTACTAGGGACGTCTGACAGGAGAACTTCAACTCCTGGTCGACTGCCACAGTGCGGTGAAAAAGCGGACTTGAATGCAGAGCTCCTTCAGGAAGAACAGTGGGTTTATTTACAGTGAAGTAAAACAACAACAGTTCTGTACACAATAAAAGGTGAAGTGAATATACAGCGACTTCAAAATGTTATCCATGGTCATTGGTACAGCTCCCGTGAACTCCTCTCCATCCCGATCTCTAGTGACACAAGCACACAGAGCGATGACTAGGCAATCCCGAGAAAACATGTCTATCCAAAATACTTCCATGGCTGTACTACCAATCTTTGCTTAATGCTCCAGTGCTGTCTGATGCCCGACAACACTGTTAAAAAGACAGGCCCAAGATGGCAGATAATTACTGGCAGCCAGTCAGGTCCGATTAGCTGCAGGTGTGGAAGGCTTCAGTGCGGGAGCGCTTCTGCTTCCATCTCTGTCAAAAGGTAAACAAACAAAGGAGGCTGGGGACCATGAGTCAGAATGGACAATATTCTGCACTGCCATAGCTGAGACTGCTGCTAGGAGCTGCGGCCCCAAGGTGGTTGGTGGATAGATGGATGGATGGGATAATTGTTTATATCACATTTACAGTATTTTTTGGTAACAGTGTAATAATGCAGCTTAATTGTCTATCTTAAAGTCTGTTCTGTAGCAAATGTCGAAAAAAATGTTTTAAGAAGAGCAAATAATTCAATTATTCTAAAGAAAATTATTGTTTCCTTGCAGGACACCAGGAGAGATGATGGTGTGGTCAGTGAAGATTTTCAGGTTCACTTCCAGGTTCAAGGTCATTGCATTTCCAACTCACATCACTGCCAGTGTACTAAAGGTAAGTTGAGACAATGTTAAAGATGTTGTAATTTTCAATGGGAAGCAAACCATCCTTAAAACATAACAACATACTAAGCTTCTGTGTTTGAATGCAAAACAAATGTGTTGTTTGACCTAGAGACTACAGTTGTGGCTGTACAATAAATACATATTATTTTAATTATATCATACTAATTTGAAATACAAAGTTATGGAAAGCTTAAACTTAGTTTCAGAATAATTAAATCTGATACTTTGTTTCATTGTAAGGTTTTTAATAAGGTTATTAATTTTTTAAATTAGTGGCGATAGTGGCAATATACTTCTTAGTTGTTCAGCAGAACAATGTGCAGTATTTTGGCAAGTATACTTTTATTAATTCTTTTTTTAAAGTGTTGATTGATCTTCACTCCATTAAAAGAAGTGTTTTAAATTATTACTTTTAAATCATACTTACATACAGTGTTTATATAAATGTTGTTGTACTAGGAATCTCTTCAAGGATGATAAAACATACTGTGATTTAGCTACATTCAATTTAACCAAGCAAAATTAAGCAAAATTAAAAATAGTAAGCTACCACTATTTTTTTATTTAGTTGGACTTAAAATGTTAATATCAGTGGATAAACATTTAGTATTGCTCACTGTTAGGTTTATGTTGGCACAAACCTATTGCTGGAACAGCCGAGACAATTCTACTACAATGGCAAAAGCAAGACGCAAGTCACCAGAGCTCTTTGTGTGATCTCGTGCACGAAGGAGATGACTGAGACGAACGCTGTTCCTGCCACTGGAACCCCAGTCACTCTCAGTCAGCTCTTTATTGTGGTTACATGAATATGCATAGGTTCATTAACATCATCAAATCATCAAATGACATCTCAAATAGGCATATATGTGAACAAAGAGTACCGTCTGTGTGTACGTGTAGGTATGCATGTGTGTGTATGTGGGTCAAAATATGACACTGCGAACGACTCCCCAAAGCTGGTGCTAGGAGCCCAGCGGACCACCTAAACAAAAGGCACTTATACTTCAACAGATACAGAGGAGGTGTCCTCCTATACTATATATCAGAAAGAGAAGGTACGACCTCTCTCATGACCTTAGGATGTGTGTGTGTGTGTGTGTGTATGCCAGAGCACTCTGGAACGCACACGGAGCCTTTGCAGACTGCTAAGGATCAGGCATTCTCTCAATATACAATCGATTATATACCTCTAAGCATATATGAGTATATGTTTCTAAGCATAAATGACAATCCAAAAATATAACCCCAACACACACTCAGAAAAATCAAGCAATTCTTAGGGCTGTTTGCTCACAATGAATAAATTGCTCTAACTAGCCATCTTTAGTAAGCTATGCTCAGTTTTTCTAAGGCAGTGAGTTTGCATATCTTTTAAACTTTCGGCAAACAGATATAAGATTACATGAATGACTTGAAAATGTCCTTAATGAGTTGGGACATCACATCGAAAAATGCTTCTAAGCTTTGTTCTTGTCAGAAAAAAATAAAATTATCTATGTACAAAATTCAGTTTTAATGATTTTTTAAAGTATATTTTAGATAACTTTTATGGTTTAACAACCCCCAAAATCCAAGCTTTGTAAACTTTATTTTTGCATGTGCTAGGTACCCATTTTGTTGATTCAAATGCTAGATGCAACAGTATTGACAGGGACTAGAAAAATAGAGCATTCTCCTACATTTGCTTCTCTTCATTGGCTCCCTGTTAAATTCAGAATCAAATCTGAAATCCTCCTCCTCACATACAAGAATAATCAAGCCCCATCTCATCTTAAAGACCTCATAGTACCATATCACCCAATAGAGCAGTTGGAGGTTTCTTGGAGGGGAGTTATTTGATTGTTGGGGTTTCTCTCTATTATTGTAGAGGGGAAGAGACCATGTTTGTTCTCATGCACAAACATGTGTTTATGAGATGCAGACGAATAGTACAAAACAATTGATACATATGTTATGGAATATTTTTTGATTGTAAATAAAACACTACAGCAGGCAAGATAATCCACTTTGGAAGTTCTAATTTCATTTTCATAAATGCTCTCATATGTCACCTCTACACCATCAGCAAACAGGTGGGCTGTCCTTGGGCCCTACTGTAGAGCCAAAACACCAAACATCAGTAGTTCACCATAATTTTAAAAGCCTCAACTGAGACTAACCTTGGTTCAAGCCTCCCCATATATTGAAACCTTGCCAAATAGAGGGTTAACCCCATCCATTACATTAACTTTTTTTGATTTGTTTGGGTTTTTTTTTTGGTCTATCCATGTCTATTACAAATCATATACTTTAATATAAAATGAACATTAGGTGGTATTTCCAGCAAGTTAAGTATTACTTGATAACGACAATCTCTAAGTCTCTAATAGAGTTTACCCCTAACAGCAATTATCTCTCATTAGTGTGTACAATGCTGTATGCTCCTTCTAATCCCAGATAGAGAAAGAAGGAAGTAATGAAAGCACGAAAGGTTCAATTTACCTGTCACTTCTGGCACTTCTAGCCCTGGTGTCCTAAACCCTATTATAAATGTGAGATCTGATTTTGCAGCTGTATGCTAAAGTGGTGCTGTTTATAGCTGAAGCGATGAGGAAAACTGCCAAGAAGGTTTCTGGGGTGTGCTCTGTACAGAGGTAAGGGGATAAGGCGGAATGAGGAAGTACAGGAAAGCATTCAAAGAAAGACACTAATAAAAGAAAAACGGGATAGGCAAGGATATGAAGAAAATGGACAGAAGTCATGACACAAGGCTTACAGCAAAGAGAGAGCTGGTAAAGGAAAATTTTAATATGAGGCTGCAATAAAGAAGGAGAAAGGATTGAATGGATAGACACAGAGATTCACTGGAAAGGATAGGTAATTAAGGATAGCGATACAAACGCTAAGATGGTGGAAACAGTAATCTGAGGAGCTAATGAATGAAGAAAATAAGAGAGAGGAGGATGGTTCATGGAAGGGTGCTTGGTCCAGATGACATACCATTGGAGATATTGACATGCCTGAGAGGGCAGTGGACTTTTTAACAAAGTCTTAGACACTGAGAGAATGCCTGAGGAATGGAGAAGCGTAATTCTACCAATTTTAAAGAACAAAAGGATTAACAGAGCTGCAGTAACGACAGAGGGATAAAGATGAGCCATACCATCAAGCTATAGAAAAGAGATATTTAAGACAGACTGAAAAGAGAGGCAACAATCAGTGAGCAGCAGTAAGGCTTATGGCCGAGAAACAACACTACAATGTTTGCTGTGGGAGTGCTGATGGAAAAGTATAGGGAAGGAATATTGGTACTGCATGAGGAAGTCAGGAGTAGCAGAGAAGTATGTGAGGGTGGTGCAGGACATGTATAGGAACAGTGAGATACTGGTGAGGTGTTCAGAAGGAGTGGCAGATGAGTAAAATAGGGACTGGATTACATCAGAGACCAGTTCTGAGCCCTTGCTCCTTTGCATTGGTGATAAATAGGTTGACAGATGAGGTCATGCAGGAGTCTCTGTGGACTATGATGTTTGCAAATGACACTGTGATCTGTAGTGAGAGTAGGGAGCTGGTGGAAGAGAGAGGTTGAGGTATGCTTTGGAGAAAAGAGCAATGAAAGTCAGGTGAAGTTCACAGTTCAAGAGAGGTGAAGAAAAGAGTGGAGACAGAGTGCGTGGAGACAAGTGTCAGGGATGATTTGTGACAGAAGGATAGTAGCAAGAGTGAAAAAGAAGGTTTACAAGGTGATAATGAGTTATGTTATGATGTATGGTTTGGAGATGGTGGCGTTGACAAAAACACAAGAAGATGAGCTGAAGGTGGCAGCGATGAAGATGTTAAGATTTTCATTGGAAGTGAAATTGGTATATCAGAAGGCCAGCTCAGGCTGAGCATGTTGGACACAAATTTAGAGAGGCAAGGTGTAGGTGTTTAGACATGTGCAGAGGAGGGACAGTGGATATATTGGACAATGGATGTTGAAGATGGAGCTGGTTGTAAGAAATACATGTTTAAAGTCTTTAGAACATGTTAAGTTCCATCTTGTGCCAGAGTCTGATGTGACTGGGTTGGTTGGTTGCTGCTAGCAAACTTAAATCATTTGTGTTAATTAACAAGTGCCATTTTCAATGAAAACAGTGTGTGAGCAATGCAATGCAACTAGTTTCTCCATACAGGACGCATCTTGAATATGTCATCACCAACAAAATCTTTTTATGACATATACTTAATTTATGACATATACGGTTTAATATAAACCATATATGTCATATATGGGTTTTTTTTAATGTGTCAATTGGATGGGTTGTTGCTGATATCTATCTAGAATTTCATGTCAATAGCACCAATAGAAATATGTTTACTTAAAAAATTGGTAATGTTTTCAATACTTATTTGGCCTGCTGTATGTCCAAAACTCTAATGTTTATGTTAGAGTTGTTCTGTCTAGATTTTAAGCCCTTAATCCATAATGAAATGAAAGGAAATGAAAAGCAACCCAAAATTTCAATCAACCTTTACGCCTCTAAAAAAGAGGCTGTCGACTATTGCCCATTTACTTTTCTCTCGAGCCTGTGATCCTAGGAACCATAAAGTGTGACTGACCAGAGATACTCTGGAGGGTTATGAAACCAAAAAACACTCGCCACTCTTTTCTCAGGTGGTTATTGATGGCAATAGACCAACAGATGGGTTTGTTTTCTACCAGTTTGGCATGAAAAACTTCTGTTAATAGACTCTAAATATCTATAAATGCCGATTTTAATAAACAGTAAGTGTTTTTAGTGACTGGTTGCCTGGTTGTTCACACTGAGAAACGAGAACATATGGCGTGCTTAGGGACACCATTCCTCTATTACATCCTTTGGTGATGATACTCTCTGACAGACCAGATGGACTGCTTTCACAAATGCTAATTAACCTGCTATTGCAGCCATATGGGAGAAGGAAGTGCGTGATTTATGGGACATATAAGAAAAGATTTGCAGGATATAATAAATGAACCAAGTACGTTGCAGAATAGGCACATGTATAGTCTGATCAGAAAGTATTTGCCCCTTACTGATTTGTTATTTGCTTTTTCATATTTATGTCTGTGAAGGTTCTCAGTCATCTACGTAGTCTAATGAACTTCGACAGAAAAGCGTCTGGACTTCTTTAAGTTTAATGTAAAACGTTTCACTCTCGTCCGAGAAGCTTCTTCAGTTCTAAGAGCAATTGGTGGAGTGTCCCAAAGAGGGTCATGGACCCCCTATTGATCCTCTACCTAATCACACGAGTCAAGGTGTGAAAACGGATGTGGGTCACAATCAGCCAAGATTTCGGGTGAATCCATTGTGAAACCTAGCCCCACGCTATCATGTTATTTACTGAGGTCAACTGTATTTATCACATGTTAAGTCATGAATTAACTGCAATTAACTTCACCACACCCAAGCATGATTACTGCCAGACATGATTCAAGAAGTCCTGGTAGCTACTGCTTTGAACCGTTGTCTGTAACTGAGGCTCTAGAAACTGCAGAACATTTTATTGTACCATCAAGGACTCACGAAACTCTTCTGCTGCTCAGTTAACCGACTAATATTATCCAGGCTTCCCTGAATTTCTTCTGCATGGGTTCCTCTACATGTATCCTAGATCTTATAACCAAGTGCCTCCAGGAGTACAGTCATAATGACCTACATGAGCTGACTGGTTTCAGTGTTACTGGTTGTGGTAATGGATTCTAGAGCAGTGTTCACATCTACTCATCTCCTCTTATCAGACATTGTCAGTGGTATATACCATCACACAAAATTTGAACATATGTTGAAAACTGTGGAGCCTAGGCTGCTAATAAAGAAATCTATCTACTGTGGTGACCCATTATGAAGAAGTGAACAGCTATTTTTGGACTTTTCAAATATGAATAGTGAAAAATAACTAAAACACAAACCACAAAAATGATTCAATATTATGATTCTATATACTGTGTTCATTAGTCAAATAAATCTGGCCCTGCTGGATGTCGATGACCAATCACAGGAAATATATGCCGAATGTTTTGTAAGAGACTGGACAAGCACCAATATTTGCCAACTGGATTAGAGCATTGCATTTCAAAAACTGCAGTTCCTCTATTGGTTATTTAGAATAGAAGCATAGAATAATCCTTTAATTGTCCCACAAGGGGAAATTTGGTTGTAACCGCAGCAGAATAAAAGAACATGTACAAACAGAACAGGACACAGAACAGAAACATACACAACATATTTGAGGCTGGTGTCAACTGCATGTCAAACTTGAGAGCAGTCAGTCTGATCCAGGTTTTCCATTTTGAAAAACAATCTGGACTTGATGTCCTTCTTAAAGGACAAACTATTTGGTAAAAGAATCCCAAGTAAAAAGGTCAATCCACAAATCCCAAGCCTCAGTCACTAATAATGGCTTGAAATGGTTTGAAATTTTGCTCCCGCACCAAAGCCAAGCCATAGGGACAGAAAATAATTTGCTGTAGATGGGAAAAGACTGCACTGAATGCCACAAAGAGTAAGCCAGTAATCATAGCAGTTAAATTAGGAAAAACCTCATTTGAATTTTTTTTGATAGCTTGCTGACATGCATTGAATTTTAAGTCATTGTATTGTTGTGCCTTTCTTTATTGCCACATTGTTAATCTTTGTCTTTTAATATCATGACATGGCTTCTGGCCTTTCTTGAATTAGGCTCTAAGAAATGTTGAGAACTGAACCTTGAACCTGTTCTCCCGCTCACCTTTTGTTCACATGTTTTTGTTTTTCACTGTCTTCACCATCTGGACTTTTCTTTACTTATTCTTTGCTACTCATTCCCTACCTCTCATTATCCCTCTCTCAAAAACTCCGCCAAGGACGGTCTCAAGCCCGGCTGTGAAAGGAGGAGGGTGGTTGCCCTGCCGAGGCCACCAGAACCGATAAATCGGGGAAACTAGGCTCGAAACCAATGGAATCTCAACGATCAGCTTTATCAACCAATGCTACCGCATCCGGGGCAGCCGATGCACCAGTGCTGGGGACCCAGGGTGCTGGTGGGAAAGGTGGTGGACTACTGGCCATCGAATTCCGACGCGTCCAAAGATGAATTCTATGATTGCCTGCAAGACGTCCTGGACTCTCTACCTCAAACCGACATGATCATGATCGCCGGCAACATGAACGCCCACGTCGGCATCGACCGCACTGGCTGGGAATCGACGATGGGAAAGTTCGGCCATGCAGAAATGAAAGACAACGGACTACGATTGCTGTCATTTGCCGCCGCCAACAAACTGATCCTGGGGAACACGCTATTCCAACACTCGCTCAAGCACCGTCTGACATGGCGCAACCCAAGAGGAAACGACTCAGCGCTACTCGACTACGTGCTCATCAACACCCAGTTCTGATCATCCTTGCAAGATGTCCGGGCTATGCGCGGACCCGACTGCGGCTCTGATCACTATCTTGTCCGCGCCAGAGTGCGCCTGAAGCTCCAACGAGCGAAGAATACAACACCCAAACCGGCCAGGCTGGACTGGCGTCACCTCAACAACAACGACCGCCATCAAGAATTCCTGATCGCATTATCGAACCGCTTTGCCCTCCTCCCCCTGAGCGACGACGCCAACAAAGAAGAGCAAACAATATCGGAAGCCATCTTGGATTGCACCAAGCCGCTGTGCCCACCCGCCCGGCGTCGCACACAACCGTGGATCTCGGACGACTGTCTCGACCTGGTCGTTGAACGCAAGAAGGCAAAGCTAACCAACTTCGAAAAGTATCGTTGGCTAAACCGTGAGGTGCGGCTGAAGATGAAAGCAGATGGTGAGGCGTACTGGAACAAAGTCACTGAGGAACTTGAAAATACGGCCGAACGACAAGACTACAGGGTGTTGTACCAGACCATACGTAGTCTCAGTGGCAAGTGCAAGACGATGAATGATAACATCAGATAGGCGGACGGTGGTTCTCCCGACCAGCCGGGAAGAACAGGCCGGGTTCCGACCCAGACGAGGCTGCACCGTTCCTCCATGAGTCGCCCTACGTCGACTCATGGAGGAACGGATCAGATGTGGACGCCGAACAGTCATCATCTTCATTGATTTCAAGTCTGCGTTTGATTGCATCGACCGGCCGGCCTTGTGGAGGGCTTTGGCAGCCGAACATATACCCTTGAAGATCATCGAGCTGCTACGAACCGCCTACAATGGCTCGACCAGCCAGGTACGTATTCGTGACGAAGTGTCCAAGGAATTCCCCATCATGACCGGGGTCCGGCAGGGTGATGTGGTGTCCCCGCTGTTGTTCAACATCATCATCGATGCGATAATGTGCAAAGCATTTGAGGGCCGCCGCGGCGTCCAAGCCTCGACCGATCGATTTATCATCGATCTAGTGTTCGCCGGCGATATCGGCGTTTTTGCCGGAGATGACACCAAGGTGACTGACATCCTCTTTGACATCGCCTGGCACTCCAAACCGTACGGTCTCAAGATCAATGCCGAGAAGACCAAAGTCCTTACCACTGACGGCTCACCAGCGATCGTCCACCTCGACGGTGTGCAGATCAAACAAGTCCAACAATTCAAATATCTGGGGTCCCTTGTCGAGGAGAAGAAAGTGGCATCATCAGTGGAGATACGCTCCAGAATTGGGCAGGCGGTGGCAGCGTTTGCTTCCCTGCGCTGGTGCGCCTGGAAGAAGAACAACATCTCATTGGCGACAAAGGTCCACCTTTACCAAACCCTGATCCTGCCCATTCTACTTTACGGCGCGGAGACGTGGACAATGCTCAAACACGACCTGAGCAAGCTTGATGTTTTCCAATGCGTTGCCTTCGATGCATTCTTGGCGTTTCCCTTCGCGACCATCATTCGAATGACACCATCCTCACCAGCTGCGGCAGCCAACTGAAGATCGGCGACCTAATCCAGCGCAGCTGACTCCGTTGGTTTGGCCATATTTGTCGAATGGACCCGAGCCGCTACCCCCATGGCCTACTCTGGTTGGTGCAGGAGGGTGCAGCGAAATGCACCAAAAAAGACATGGACCTTGAGCAGGCAAGAACCACCCCCTTAGATCGAAAAGCGTGGAAGATCATCGTTGGTCAAGCAAGAGAACCTGCGGCACCTACAGCAGCTTACTGGTTGCGCGGCCGACCACCGCCGCTGGACGCCCGCTAAGGACAAGAAAATCCCTCTCTCAAAAGGCATCTTTTTCTGTGTTGTCCCTTTTTTCCTCAAAATGTCATTCAGCCACTCTTATTTCCTTGTCAGTAATACCAGCAGAACATCTGACTGAATTTAGATTACCTCAGTGAAATTTAAGTGCTTTTACGGTGCAAAAAATAGTGGAAGCCTTTATGTTGCTGTGTTGCAGCAGCCATTTATTTATTGCATGAAAGGGCTCCACACAAACAGCATAATTTGCAGTCAACTGTGACTCAGCAACCCCAATTGCCAGTGATTACAACCAAGGTATGCAGAAGAGCATCCCAAAATGTACAACATGTCAAACCTACAATAGCAGGAGATCACATTGGGGCAATTCCTGTGATTAGAGAATGGCTAACTGACCATGGTGTAGCTGTTGGCATGATGACATTGTATATAATTTGGATTTTTTCTTTATCTTGTCAAGATCCATGTCATCATTGTAAATTGTTTAAGCTGTACATTACTTTATGTTTGTTATTTTATGTAGTCAAAGTTTTGGTGCTTTTATTTTGAAAGTCAAGCTCGCTTGCAAGTTGTGCTAGTTTCCTCTTTGGGTAGAAAGAAGGAGAAAACACCTGTAAGCGCGCAGAAAGAATGGTCTTTATTGAAAGTCATGTTAAGTGGACTTTAACTACACATGGTTAAACGGTTAAAGGAAACCTCAGAAGAACGGCGGCTAATTCCCTTTTTGCAACATGCAGCCAACAAGGTATTTATTGATTTATTGTGTTTGTTGTACAGTGTTATTTTTAGTGCTGTGTCTTACGCTTTTTATTTTGTTAATGCTGTATATTTTTCACGGTGGCTTTGGAGAGAAGTCTTCAAATAAACCAGTGACAGAAAACCACTGTGCTTCGAGGGAATTATACACAGGCTCACCAAAACCGGACAATAGACTATTGGAAAAGTACTGATAGTGAATTTCTGCTGCAGCAGAATGGTAATGCTAGAATTTGTTGTAAACCTAAAATAAATCCATCCTGCCTTGTAGCAATGGATCAGGCTGGTGGTGGAGGTGTGTATGGGAAATATTTTATTGGCACACATTAGCTGTGTCCCAAAACGTTGGCTGCATCCTTCGGAGGACCCGGCCTTCGCGGTCTACGTGGGCCGGGTCCTTCAAAGACCGAGAAGGCCGGAAGTGCGAGGCTGTGAAATGGGACAGTCTAGCCTTCAGATTTGCGTCACCGCTGTCTCGGTGGAGTTTAATAAACTCTGCTGTTTGCTCCTTGCTATCTAAAATATAACAGGACACTGGCGTAAATTCTCGACCGTCTCACACTTCTGTTTAATCAGTTTTCTGTTTGACGTTTATTCAGCTGTGTGAAAATCCCGGAGGAACCCACCCGATGGATTAATAAAGTTTTATTTAATCTAATAATCTAATAACTTTGATCTCAGCCAAACCGATTTACTCCGGAACAAATAAATCACCGAAAAAAGCCAAACAATTAAATTTTTAAGGTATCCGAGTGACTTGTATATCATGTTTAACCTGAGTAGCGAAAGAGCGGGGGTCTGAAAACGATGAAGCCGGGAGTCCGCTGCTCTCGCCGGCTGGAGTGACCATTGAACCCCCTGGCTTGCTATCGAGCAGGTGGGTAACAGACGTCTCCGAAAACGTCGGCACACTTTTGCAAATATAGGATGTCTTGATAAACCAAGCAGATATTTGTAATTTACATAGCTACTTTCTCGCTTGAAAATATGTTAAAAGTTTATTTTGTGACCCAGAAAGATTAATAAGACTAATTTTAAAACTTAGTAACGGCCGCCATTGTTGGCAGCTGAAATTTGGCTGGGCCGTGCTATGAATTCTGGGATATGGTGGGCCACGAAGGACACACCCGACCCATCCTTCAAATTCGGGGAAATGAAGGACGCATTTGTCAGCCACATTTGAAGGAGTCGACGAATTGGGACAGCCTTCGTCGCCTGGCTGTGACGTAATCGGCCTTCAAATGCGACCTCTGGAGGATGCAGCCGACGTTTTGGGACACAGCTTTTGTGTCCCTTAGCATCAACTGAGGCTGAGTATTGTTGGTCACCATGGCCATCCCTTTATCACCACAGTGTACTTATCTTCTCATTGGTGCTTTAAGCAAAATAATGCACCATGTCACAAAGTTGAAACCATGTAAAATTAGTTTCTTGAAAAAAATAACAAGTTCACTGTACTCAATGGTCTCCACAGTAGTTTAAACATCTCAGTCCAGCACTTTTGGGACGTGATGAAACAGAAGATTCACAACATGGATGTGCAGCTGTCAAATGTGCAGCAATAATGTGATGCTGTCATGTCATCAAGGAACAAAATGTTTTTCAGCACCATGTTTAAACAGTGTCATGAGTTTAGGCAGTTCTGAAGGCAAAAGTGGAGTACTGGAAAGATGTACCTAATTAAGTGTATGGTGACTCAGGGCTGGGCAATATGACCCAAAATTCATATCTCGATATTTTTTAGTTGGATGGTGATATACGATATATATCTCGATATTTTTTTTTAAAGCCATAAAGTAAGAACAAATAGAGAGTTCTTAGTCAAAGCTGTATCCCAGATGTCACACAGGCACTTTTATTAACATACAGTGCAGATGTACATGAAAAAATTACTCAAAAATAAATTATGAGCATTCATTAAATAATAATGCTCCATAAATAAAATAAAACAATGTTGTTTTTGTGCATAACAAAGAGCTCACAATTGTGCAGTCAAAATGTAAACTAAAAGACGCTGAGCATAATAACAAAGACAGATTTCACAGCTGCTCTGTTCCCAACTTCTACTGCGTGACTGACAGCCTTGAGTTTGAAATCCGCTTCGTAACCATGTCTCTTAACAGGTGCCATTTATGGTCCTTATACACACACAATACGGTAAGTACGTATTACTCCACGAGGCTCCTCGGTAGCCGTAATGCTCCGACAATCCATCAAGCGGTGCAGCTCCGTAGCTTACCAAAGTCGTACTAAAACATTTATTGACAGATTGCTGAGCGCCGTGTACCACATAAAATCGGTTCGCGGTCAGTAAGCACAACCAGAATTCATACATAAGGCGCACTGTCAACTTTTGAGAAAATGAAAGGATTTTAGGCCGTGCAGCCCCTGTGGGCTGCATGGCGTTAGCGGGTTAGCTTGTTAGCTTGCTAACACGTTGACGCCGTCCAGTCCCACGCACGGGGCGATGCGTGGTAACTCGTTAACGGAGATTTGCCGTCTCCATCTTGTCGTTGCCTCCAGGTGAAGCGATGGGGGAGGGGAAGTTGTGTTCAGTGAAGGAGAGAGGCGAGGCAGAGTAATGTTGCGTAGAGACAAAAGTGGATGAAAGAGAGGCAAACTTGCGGCTCCACAAGTATAGTTATAACGTAACATATACTATATCGATATAAACAATATTGTCACATCTTATATGTCATATAAAAATATATCGATATTTTTAAAAAACTCTATATATCGCCCAGCTCTATGGTGAGTCTAGAATAATGTATGTAAGTGCCTCCATCATCCTGTTAGCAGGATCATCAATATGATGTAATCCCAAGTGACATCCATATAACCTCAAAACTCTTCAGCCTCAGAGCACCAAGCATTAGACTCTAAATCAAAAGTGTTTAATACAACAAAACATCGCAATATCAACTATTCACCCGTTTTATAAATGTGAGGATGTAACATGTAATTGAGTTTATACAGTGACATAGAAATAGCAAAAGGACCCACCAACAACTAATAAAAATAGCATTTATTATGCTAAACAGTGACTTCAAAAGACATCAACCATATAAAAATATAAACTACTTTTTTTCTTAAATCTGCATCCTTGGTCTTTTGATCAATTCTCAATTCCATCCCAAGTTGGTAGACTTTGGGTAGACACATTTCCCAAACAACTGTCACTGAAAAGAGTCTTAAAAGTTATCACATCTATAGAAAAAGTTGCTGAAGTGGCACTAACAGTCACAACCCACCTACTCATGCAATAGTTTTTTTGTTTGTTTTTTTATCCACAGTGCAGAATAATACTGACAATATAAATAATACATATGGAATTTAGACAAAATGTACTAAACAACCCAATATTTCAGAATCTCTCAATCTCTTAGCTGCTGACCATGTTTCACCTTTTAGAGGTCATCAGCTGGAACACTGATCATTTTTAACAAATTGTACCAGTACCAGTTTTTGTTTCATCTATGTCTCCTGATTTATGTGTATTTTCCTGTCCTCTGTGTAGTTTGTCTTGTCCTCAGTGTTTTACTTTTCAGTAATGCATGTGCGTTAGTTTCTCCCCGTGTTCACGTTCTAATTGTCAAGCTTGTGTTGTCATGTCTACGTCTCTCCATGTTTCCTGTTTTATTTTGAAGAGTCTGCTGTTTCCATGTTCAGTGTGTTTAGTTTTACTTTTCCCTGTGGCGTCATGATCATTTGTGTCAGCTGTGTCTCCCCAGGTGTTTCCACATCCCTCATTACCCTCCTATGTATTTAAGTCCTCTGTCTCCTGTTCTTTGTTGGGTTGTCTGTATGCATGTGTGTCAAGTCACAGAGTTTTTGCTTCTCACTGTTCAGATTCATGTTTGGATTACAGTGGTCCCTTGTTTATCGCTGGAGTTATGTTCTAAAAATAACCCGCGATAGGTGAAATCCGCGAAGCAGCCAGCCTTATTTTTTACAATTATTATAGATGTTTTAAGGCTGTAAAACCCCTCACTACACACTTTATACACTTTTCTTAGACAAGCATGAACATTTTCACACTTTTCCAAAAAAGTGGGAGAAAACTTGCAAACATACATGCAACGTTGGACTCGTTAAGCATAGACAGGACATGGACGTAATGACAGCTCTACTTTATTTTCGAATGTGGTTACACTGTGGTTTTTGTTTTCACTGGGACACAGACACTCCCGTTCTGCTGTTGCGTCCGCTCTCTGCCCCTCTGACTGTCACTGTGAACATATAAAGAGACATAATCACACTGACATCCCAGCACACCTGTTCACCCCGCCCCTGCACCGCCCCGAGAGCTCACTGCGTCACTCCTCCTCTACAGCCGGCCAGAGACCACACCCACGCCACAATACAGTACAGCACTTCAGAGTCGCACTGCGAAGTTTTATGTAAATTTGACAAGCTGAAAGCATTTTGTACTGGACAGGAGACACGGCACCGAGGAGATTGTTTGACAATGGTCTACAGCCAATCAAGACACAGAACACAATGCGCTGTAAAAAAAATAAAAAAATAAAAAAAGCACACAAAATTGCACAAAAAAAAAAATCTGCAAAACAGCGAGGCTGCGAAAGGTGAACCGCGTTATAGCGAGGGACCACTGTATTTCATAGTTACGTTGTTGCATGTTCCTGTTCAGTTTTATGTTCTCGTCTCTCGTCATTGTTTTCATAGTTAGTTTTTATTTTTCCCAGTTTAGGTTTCAGTTTAGTTTTTCCCTTGTTTCACCTCGCGTTGTTTTTCTGTTTTTTGCATTAGCTGGTTGGCTGATAAGGGCAAGGTAGGGACCAGGTAGAAATGAATCAAGGCCAGGAGGTGGATTCTTTTTTCTTTTTTTTTGCCTGTCCCATTTGGTTCTTTAGCCATCAGAATTGCTGTCTGAAGACCAACAAGGATACCCAACGGATTTATTTTGCCAAATGGATCATCGAGGCCTTGCCGTATTGGTCCATTTGATCGACCTTTGTTGTTATTATTTATTTTATTTTATTTTCAGTTGTTACAGACGGAACAGACATGACTGGGGGATAGGAAAAGGGAGAAAGAAAGCGAGGAAGGAAAAGAAAAACAGAAGGGAAGAGGGACAGTGAAAAAGGGCACTTAAAAAGAGAAAGACAAAAAAAAATCTCCTGGATCACCTGTTGAGAGAAAAAGAAGAGAAAACAAGCAAAAAAAACCCCAAAGCAACATACTAAACACAAGACCATCGCATTAATCTAGCTAAGAGTAAACAGCAGTAAATACTAAATATTGAATGTTGTTGTGCAGCACGCAGGACCGACAGCGCACAATGTGCTTTGAAGTAGCAGCCAAGAAAAGTGTAGTTTATGTCTACGAACAGTGAACACCCGTGCACACCTGTGTGGATCAGCACGCTTGTATTCAAAAGGTTTCCCCATGTAACAGTCTGCATTGGAGGTGGATTCTAAATGTTCTACCACAGTTTAGATGGTATAGATAGGATGAGAAAGGGAGTGGGGGTAATCTTGAAAGGGTCGGAGACTGTCCAAAAAGAGCCGAAGCTGGAAATCAAAGGGGTGAGAATTACATTTTGTAAGTGTGTATGCCCCGCAGGTTGATTTTCAGTTAGAAGAGAAAGCAGTAGTTAGATAAAGTCATGCAGCGTCACTAAGGAGGAGACTGTGATTGGAGCAGACTTCAGTGAACAAGTATTTGAAGGGAACAGAGGTGATGAGGTGTTGGGTAGGTATTGTGTTAAGGAGAGAGGTGCATAATGGCAGATGGTTGTGGAGTGGAAGTGGCTGTGGTGAACACATATTTTAAGAAGAGGGAGGAACATAGGGTGATGTATAAATGTGCAGGAAGGAGCACACAGACGATAGCTTATGCAGAAGGTTCAGTCTGAAAGTGATAGGAGAATGCAAGGCAGTTGTGGTAGTGGAGAATATAGCTAGGCAGCATTGGATGGTAGTCTGTAGGATGACTTTGAAGATTAAGATGAGGAAGTGAGTGAAGTCAAAGGCAAGGATTAAATGGTGGAAATTGAAAAAGGAAGAATTTTTTACTGAGGGAGAAGTTGAGACAGGCTCTGGGTAGTAGGGAAGTTATAAAATGACTAAAAAACAGCACTACAGCTATAGTACTAAGGCAAACTGCCAATAAGGTGTTTGGTATATCATCTGGACAGAGGAAAAAGGACAAGGACACTTCAAAGTGGAATAAGGAAGTACACGGAAGTATTCAGTGGAAGAGGTTGGCAAAGAGTGGGATAGCCCAGGAGATGAAGAAAGTAGATAGGAGTACTGGGAGGCTAGGTGTTGAGCAAAGATAGAGGTGGAGGTGTGTAGGAGACAGGGAAGTAGACATTTGTTTAAAGGAATCTTAGTGAGTGAGAAGAACCCTGAGCAATAGAGAAGAACGAGGGTGATATGCAGATGGACTGAAGCTAGGCTGAGAAGAGAGGTGAAGAAGAGAGAGAGAGTGTAGGCATGCTAGAGTGGGTGGAGACAAGTGTCAGCTGTGATTTGTGACAAAAAAAGATGGCACAAGAGTTAAAGGGAAGGTTTATGAGATAATAGCAAGCCGCCCTGCAATGTATATTTTGGAGACAGTAGCAATAATAAAAAAACAAGTGGTGGCAGAGTTAAATATATTAAGATTTCCATCAGGAGTGACCAGGATTGACACGATTAGAAATTAGTACATCAGAGGGACAGCTCAGGTTATTTGGTTTTTTAGGCAAAGTTAGAGAGGCAAGGTGCAAGGACAGCCAGGCACACGGCAAGCGGGAGAGAAAGAGAAAGAAAAGAAATTGATGGATACAGTGAAGGAGGGCATGAAGAAGGTCAGTGTGACAGATGAAGATGCTGGAGAAAGGGTTAGCTGTAGGCAGATGATCTGCTGTGGTGACCTCTAAAGGGAGCATTAGTCCTTCCTAAATTTATTGGAGATTATTGGAAATAATTTCTGCTAACAAAAGAGGCCACTGCAGAGTATGTTTGCATTATAGTTCACTTTGGTGATTATGATATTATAGAATAACGTCAGTGCTATCATGAAATAATGACTTACTAACAAGGGAAGTGACATTGATTGACAGGCACTTGCGGTTTGAGCCTGTCATAATACGCTGCTCAAATTATGACAGGCTGCCAGTACCTTCCCCTGCTGTCTCCCACTGAGAAGTTCTTGAAACTTGTTGAGTGAGCTTTCAACCCCATATACAAATTTATCTCGAGGTTAAGGCACATTCAGATCATCTCACACTGGTTAGGAGTCACAGTTTTTCGAGGGAGCCTTGTTTTCCACTGTCAGCCTTTCATTGTATGTGCTCAATACAGGAGAACCTAATTTCCCTGCTGCTGTACTCCTTAGAGCATTTGCTAACAACTGTACTTTCTTATCAGTGGGTCTGATAAATGGTAGTTATATGGTCTTTCCAATTCTTTTTTGCTTTAGCTGTTGTAAAGTGGCACAATGGGATTGAGTTGTGTTTGGCTTTTATGATCTGTGAGGGACCTGGGAAAGGAGAAAATTGGCTTTATAACACATTCTCTGAGGAAAAAAAAGAGAGAATAAAAAAGACATCTGAACAATGGGTCAGGGTGTTTGCTGTGTAGGGGCCTGTGTCAGTATTCCCCAGTGGGGTTGTTACTCACCGGAAAAACCCATAATGGCTTTGTGGGTGGGCAGTCATGGGTCTGGTGAAGGTGCTGATCAACAGATGGCCTCCGGGTGGAGCAAGTGCACCCAGCAGAGTTCTACCTGTGACAGTGATTCTAACGCTTTATATGTGTGGGCCTCAAGTATTGTCAGGCAGTAGGTAAAGAGGTAATAAATTGCACCTGGACACAAGTAGCAGCAAGGAATCTTTTGGGCTTATGATAATAATAATGATAATAATAATAATAATAATAATAATAATAATAATAATAATAATAATAATAATCTATTGAAATATATAAAAAAAATCCGTCCATCAAGTCACAACAATCAAAACCATACCACAAACTCATCATAGTCATGATAATAATAGATGGATAGATGAGGTATCTCAACCACTTTTGGCTGATGTTGTACATTTCTGAGAATTTTTAAAGCCCCAACGGTTATTGGAAGTTGTTACATCACTTACCTTTCCTCCCGCCATGTCCACTGCAGATGAGGGCCAATGTTTTTCATGAGGCTAAACATTTATGAGCTGTTCTGTTTTCCCAAGGCAGATATCTGACCTGGAAAGCTAGTTTTGCATTTTTAAGATCAAGTTGCAGTGACTGAGATTCCATTAGCTGCACTAACTTCTCCAGGGACACTAATTGGAGCTTTTATCCCATATTCATGCTGGCAGTGCTCTGGGGTGGCTGTGGCTCAGGAGGTAATGCGAGTCATCCAATAATTAGAAGCTCCAGTGCTGTTCTCATTCCCAAGATAATGCTGTTTTGTCAAATCTGCTGGCATGTCACATGCACACACAAGGTGTCCTTTGGCAGTCTGTTATGTACTATATGGCAAAAAAACTGATGGGCTGGTAGTGCACATTTTAGCCTTGACAAGTAGTTTTAGTATCTAAACCTGTGTAAAATAAAATGCTGTGTGATTTGAATTCCTCACTGGGAGCAGCTTTAGGTCCTTTTTTTTCATTTTCAGAGCTGTTCACAACCTTCTGTGTACAACTACTTCTCAAAAATACTTCTCTGTATTAATCCTCTAATCCAGGTGCTGCACCATAATTCTACAATAAGCCATCCCATAACAGAAGCTGAAAGTAGCTTGAAAATGATAATCAACAATTGGTGTGAGCATGAATGCTCTTTGTATCTCTGGACAGTTTACCATGGTGTACTCTGCCTCCCACCCTATGATAGCTGAGGTATGTTTCTGCGACCCTGAACTGAATATGTGGAACAAAATGTATGGATGATTACTTTTAAACATTGTATGTTGTACTAGATGAAACCAATTACTGTCTGTATGAAACCCTAAAATTTATTCATATATTTAGTTTTTATATTTTGAAAACAGAACATTAAAGCATCAGGGGAAATTTGTGATAATGGGTGACTCTTGGGGCACTATGGAGCATGGTAGTGAACAGATTTACTGTGGGTTGCTCTTGGAGCAACCCACAGTAAGTCTATGTGCATTGTTTTTTTTGGTTTTTTTTAGTTCGCCTTATTTCCTTTTCTGTCCTTTTTTGACTGAAAATGTCAAACTCCAGTGTTAAACAAGTATCCTTTAGGAGCCCACAATGTGCTGCAATGAGTTGAGCTGGCTGTATGGGCAGAAATCTGTGCCATCAGAAACTGAATATAAGTTAAATTTGAATTTGAATTGCTCCGATTGAATCTGAATTATAACTTGAATAAGTGCTTTTAAAAACTGAATATGAATTAGCCTAATTTGAAATTCAATTCATTGGTTTGAAAATGATCATCACTAAATTGAAATTGAATTTTATATATTGAAAATGAATTCATTTGCTTTGAAACTGTATTTTATTCTTTAAAAATTTAGCTCTCGAATAATTTCAGATTCACTTCCCACCATTTAGTTTCAGTTCTACAATTCAATTTCAGTTCCAAAATTCAGTTTTTTGGGACTTACATCCGGTTCCGGTTCAAGAGTAATGAGCGCAGATTAATAGAACTACGTTTTACTAGCGGACCGAAAGTGTTACTGACGGGAATCTACAGCGTCTTGAGCTGAATTAAGACTTCAGAAGTCATTCGTCATGTCGCATGACCAGCGGATAAACTCTCAGGTTGGTAATAAATGTATTACATGTATAATAACAAGCAGTAACTTTTATGCTTATTGTAGCTGTTAGCTAAAAATGCTAATTTAGCGTAGTTTGCCCTGGATTCAGCTTTGACAAACAAATATGATCGACTGTTTCTAGTAGAATTCCAAAGTTGTCATCTTGTACCCTCTCAGAGCCCTGTATGCTTGCAGAGACCCCTACAGTAGGGAAACATGCAAAACAGTGTCCAAACCTTTGTATTTTAGCTTTATTTATGTCTTACACAGCATCCCAACTCTTTAGCTAACTTAATAACTTTAGCTAAAGTGAATAGTTAGTCTAATTCATTAGTGCAGCATTACTGGATCACCTCCGTTTGAAGTGATATGATATGTGACTATCACTGTGTTTAACTACCATAATAATTCTTAGGGTACTGAGTGCATGCTTAATTAGGTTTTTTTTTAACATGCTACTCCATTGCTATGTTTGACAGGCTGAAGTTGTCGGATCACCTCCTAAATCGACCATCTTTTACAGGTGTTTTGTGCCAGAAATGGAGTGTCCACTGAAGACTGAAGATACTGAAACTGTACGCCTTGCCATTGATCCCTCTTGTGCCTTGTGCCTACCTACATCACCTGCCCTGACAGTCGTAGCTTGGCTCATCTGAGGGTGAAATTATAAGAATGTGTTATTTTGCAAAGTGCTCTCTAGGATTCCTAAATAAAATATGGCATTGAGGTCATTACTTTTGAATTAATCCCTTCTTCTGAAATATAAGAACCTCTCCTGGTTTTAATGGCACTTTGGATTTCCTTACTTTCTGTTCCACTCCCAACCCCAAATAGATGCTGACAAGCTGACACAGTAACATGGAAGAGGGAAAGAAGTTGGAAAGGACTACTACAAATAAACCTAATGCCTAACAATGAAAAATGTAAAATAAGAACAATAATAATAATAAAGATAAAAGATGAAGTAACAAGTTTTTAGTTTTTTGTTTATTCCAAATGATCATCCAGATGTCTGTGACATGTGATGACAAACACCACAATGGAAGGCCTTTGTCATCACATGCTTAAACTCATCATATATTTTTGCATATGCTGAACAGGCAGTCAGACATGCTGTAACTGTGGGGTAGAAAACTGCATGAACACCATACGGCAGGGGTCTCAAACTCCAGTCCTCGAGGGCCGCTGTCCTGCAACTTTTCCATGTGTCCCTGTTGCAACACACCTAGTAGGTCATTAGCAAGACTATAGAACTTGACTGCATGCTGGCAATTCAAATGGCAATTCAGCCATTTGATTCATGTTACAGCAGCTCATGAGTGAATGAACATGGTGCAATAAAAGTAGTTTTAGAAGTATATGTTTCCAAATACATATATTTACTTAAATTTACTTGAGTAGGTAGGGTTAGAGGTTGCCACCTCAGCATGCAGTCAAGTTCTATACTCTTGCTAATGACCTACTAATTGTATTCAGGTGTGTTGCACCAGGGACACATGGAAAAGTTGCATGACACCGGCCCTCGAGGACTGGAGTTTGAGACCCCTGTCATATGGAATATGACAGGTGTGGTTGAACTGCATGAAGACTCTGAAGTTTCTCTTCTCTTCTGGCAGGACAGGAAGGTGGCCTTGTCCTGTGAGCCACCATAAGGATGTACTTAGAGTAGAACTGGACTGTCACCGGCCTCAGGCTCTTCAGCTTTTCAAAGACAAAGCAGTCATTTAGATAAAATATTAGATATTGTTTACCTGTAAATGCACAAAGAGAATTTAGAAATGTAATTATTGTCAAGAGTGAACAAGCACTGATAGTGTAATCTACAGCTGTGGCCAAACGTTTAGAGAATGAGAAGTGTTGTTTGTTTATTTACAAAGTTTGCTGTTTCAGTGATAGTTGTATATCATATTATATCACTTCAAGCAGAGGTGATCCAGTAATGCTGCACTAATGAATTAGACTAACTATTCACTTTAGCTAAAGTTATTAAGTTAGCTAAAGAGTTGGGATGCTGTGTAAGACATAAATAAAGCTAAAATACAAAGGTTTGGACACTGTTTTGCATGTTTCCCTACTGTAGGGGTCTCTGCAAGCATACAGGGCTCTGAGAGGGTCTAAGATGACAACTTTGGAATTCTACGAGAAACAGTTGATCATATTTGTTTGTCAAAGCTGAATCCAGGGCAAACTACGCTAAATTAGCATTTTTAGCTAACAGCTACAATAAGCATAAAAGTTACTGTACGGCTATCATTTGCTAACATGACGCTTGTTATTATACATGTAATACATTTATTACCAACCTGAGAGTTTATCCGCTGGTCATGCGACATGACGAATGACTTCTGAAGTCTTAATTCAGCTCAAGACGCTGTAGATTCCCGTCAGTAACACTTTCGGGCCGCTAGTAAAACGTAGTTCTATTAATCTGCGCTCATTACTCTTGAACCAGAACCGGATGTAAGTCCCAAAAAACTGAATTTTGGAACTGAAATTGAATTGTAGAACTGAAAGTGAATGGTGAGAAGTGAATCTGAAATTATTCGAGAGCTGAATTTTTAAAGGATAAAATACAGTTTCAAAGCAAATGAATTCATTTTCAATATATAAAATTCAATTTCAATTTAGTGATGATCATTTTCAAACCAATAAATTGAATTTCAAATTAGGCTAATTCATATTCAGTTTTTAAAAGCATTTAATCAAGTTACAATTCAGATTCAATCAATTCAGATTCAATCCGAGCAATTCAAATTCAAATTTAACTTATTCAAATTCAGTTTCTGATGGCACAGATTTCTGCCTATATGGCTGCACCTAGTTCAGACATGCTGCTTCAGGCTTCATGGACTCTTCCAAGAACAATATATCTGGGAAAACTGACACGCTGTTCAAAAATACCCATGATACAAGAGTTCAAGAACTCAACTGAACCACTTGAGCACAAAGTCGATGCACAAGGTAACGTTACGAGAGCATTGAGCAAGCAGCTGAAGACAGCAGTACTAGGTTAAGTCAGCTAGAGGCTTCAGTTCGCATGTGAAATGTGTAAGCTAAACACTGGATGAACATTGCGAGGATCTGAAGGAACAATAGACAAAATGTATTTGCTCCCTTTCAGATTTCTTTCTCTTTTTTTGTCAGATTTACATGTTTCACATCATCATTATAATATTTGACAATATTTGACAAAGATAATCCAAGTAAATCCAGTTTTTGAATAATTATTTTAGTTATTAACGGCAAAAGAGCTAGCTGAACCTACCTGACACAGGTATCCCCAGATACCTTCTAGTCTCCTATCTCTTTCAGATTGCCACTTGTGCATGTTTGCATATTCCTCCACTCTTTTACATCACCCTATATTCCTCCCTGTTCTTGAATTATGTCTTCACCATTTCCAGCCATTCATTCTTACTTTCCTTCCATTTGGCCTCCTGCTCACATAATGTAGTTATTGTGTACCTTCCTTCTTTCCATCATATCAGTCAGCTCTTTCCCCTTACCAGTCATAGTGCCTATTGTCCCATTCTCACTTCCAAAGTCCTGCCGCAGTAACTGAAAACACGTTTTGTATACTTAGATCCTGAGATGTCTTGCTTGCTTAGACTCTAAGCAAGTCAAAGATGTATGTAGCGGCCAATCCACTGAGAGCTTTATGAACTAATAAAATCATTTTAAAGGTGATTCTGTATTGAACTAGGATCCAATGAATGTATGACTTCAGCACTGGAGTAATGTGGTCAAATCTCCAGGCACATGTAGGGATTCTTGAGGTGAAGTTGTCCTATTAATAGACTGTATAATCATGCAAATACAGCCTTGCCATTTTCTAATCCGCTTCATATGAATGCGTGGACCAGTTTCTCAGACACAGTTTGAGATAAGAATTTTCTAACATTTGATATATTGTTTAAGTGACAGAAAATAGTAGTGGTGACCTTATTAATATGATTGTCAAAGCTGAGTTTACTGTCTGGTGTCCGGGCTTCTAACTTGCTCACTGTATTTCAGAGAAAGGAGTGATAAATATGAATAAACTGTCAGTGGACTCTCCGACTTCTCCCCACATTCCAAAGGCAAGAAGTGGAGTTAGCTTCATTTGTGATTCTAAATTTCATGTAGGTGTAAATGATTGTCTGTCTGTGTTAGCCCTGTGATAGATTGGCGTCCTGTCCAGGGTCTACGCTGCCTCTTGTCCTATGGCAGCTTGGATCTGACCCCTCCTACAAACGTGAATTAGATAAGTGGAAGAAAATGAATGGATTGCTATGTAACATTATACCTTTATGTTTTTGTTTCTCCATTTTATTTTTTTCCCTTTCCTCCCCAGAGGAATACATCCTTTCCTGAAACATACTTATCTGGATCTACTTACAGTATTACAGTGTCGATGAACATGACCCTTCTGTGACACTTTCGACAGAAATAACAGTCTGACAACCTAATTCTACTAATTTAATTAACATTTAGCAAAATATTTTGCTTTGGTCTCTGTGGCTGTTACTGATACAGCACAGCAAATCTAAAGCTTATCTGTTAGCCTGCCTTGTGGAACTTTCGAGTGCTCTTGAGGAATCCCTGGGCTCGCGAGGGCCCTAATCAGGTGCTTAGTCTGCATATGCCTTAGCCTACTGCTGATTGAATTCCATCCATCCATCCATCCATCTCTCCCTCCCTCCCTCCCTCCCAATCCAGCACAACCACAGTCACAGGGGGCTGGAGCCTATCCCAGTTTTCATAGGTTGGGAGGGAGAGTACACCCTGCAGGTTGTCATTTTATTGCAGGTCTAACACCAAGAGACATAACAACATACACTTAATCACTGTTTGTTAACGGCCCCTATGCATTTCTCATTGTTAAAGCAACATATCCATGATCTCTGTGTTCACAAATACAATAATGCTTTTATAAATATAAAAACCAATATTACATAAAAAATTGAAAAGAACAAAGAGAAAAGTTGCATTGATCCTGCAATATTGGACTTTCTCTCACAGATTTTCTGGTGTTCATACTTTCCTGGTTTTCTAGTCAGACAACTCTACAAGCACGAAACAATACACACATCACCTATTAAAATTAATGTAAACCAGCTTTCCCATTTAAGTTATGTTATAAACTTTTCTCTTGATGGCCGCTGTCCTGATTTTATAAGAAGAAATCATCTGATGAAATAAACATTTCCATTCAGTAAATTCTTTCCTTTTCTGGAATTTTGGTTATACCTGTATGCTAAATGAGAGTTTAAAGTCATATAAAGCTAAAGCTGCTTATAGTCAACACATCTTTAGAGGTCTAGGCTGGTTAGGTACCTAATCTACAAGATTTGTAGAAAGTTTGTTTTCAAACTGCCAACTTTCTGGGAGGTGGAAATAATACCTTAAACAGAGGAGATCAGACAGAAGACAAAAAGACATTCTATAGCCATGTACAGTGCAAAAATCCAGTTCCCTCACTGGTGAGAAAATTTTGGATTGATCCACAAGTAGGACTCTAAAAATGTTGTGAGTATCTGTAGCTCAAGTAGTAGAGCAGGATATCTACTTATTGGAAGGTTGGTGGGTTGCCAGATGCCATAAATTATGCCAAATATCATTGGGTAAAATACATCCATTGGAGTGTGAATGTTAGAAAACTTAAGCATAAAAAAGCACCCACTGAGTGGGTGAAAGATGCAGGTTGTATAAAGCATGTTGTGTTCTGTCCTCACTAAGTGTTGTCCTCGTGAACGTAGACTCAGCTGTACAGACAGCTAAACACTCTCCTAATCAAAATCCAAGGAACAGGCCGATGTGTTGAGTTGGATGATTTAATAAGGAAAAAGTGTGAAACTGTTGACAAAACCAGAAATAAACCAATAAAAATGTTGCATCAATATACAATATAACAAACACACCAGTAAGTCACATATTCAAAAATATGAGCTAAATATTTATCTGCTTAGTCAGTGCCCGAATAAAACATCAAATGAAATCATGCTCATGATCAAAATGTTAAAGAAACGACATGGCATATGAGCTAGCTTAACCTTACTAGCTTAGGGTATACATGCATTCAAATTAAATTCAAACTACAAACTATATCACGCCTTCACAACAAATAATAATGCACAGAAGTCGTCTCAGTGATAACAAACAATATTACTTACAGATGATGCCGTTTATCAACTTGTGAAGGCATGGATGGCAACAGATTAACAGAGGTGAAACTGCCTCTGGCTAGATCTTGTAGAGTAAAAAATACACAAAAACAACCACTAGAGGGCAAACTGCTGCAGAACAGAAAATACCTAATGCCAGCATATGTTGAGTGCTCAGTTAGAGTAAAAAAGCGCTGTATAAGAACCAGTCCATTTAAAACTTACCTCACACAAAAAACCTTCAATAGAAGTTTTTTCAATAACTCTTTTTAAATCGTTTTTTGGGTTTCTGAGTATTCAAGGAAATTCTTTAGTCCCGCAGTTTTCTATTGCCAGTCGTCTCTGCTGTCTCCCTGATGGAGTTTTGATTTGTCTTTGGCCTATATAATCATTATAGAGGTGGTGGCTGAGGGGTTAGTGCTGTTGCCTCACTGCAAAACGGTCTTGAGGTCATCACAGGTAGAATTAGTCCAAAAATCTTAAATCTCCTATCTTTGGGAGGAGTTGCAACACTGAAGATAGTGAGCAAAACACAACTTCTTTTCAGGTACAGCAACCATTTAAAACCTTTTTTTCTTAGGATCTTTCCCCATGAGCGCAATGTTCATGTTGAGCAAGGTCATTCAGAGCAAAGTTATCCCACTATCCTCTGGCTCCTTCTCCACATTTGCTATTCAGGTATACACATCAGTAGTTAGATAATTTTGGACTTTTCCTCTTTTCTTCTTCATTTCCCTTCTTTCATCTTGCTCTTTCAATCAATATATATACCTATCCTTCCTTTCTTTGTCCCACATGCATACCGTCCTTTCTCCCTCCTGCCCACAAAAGTAGATCTCACAGAGCAACAATCTGAAGCCGTGATCTTTCTCCCTTAGTTTCAACAGTCTCCTTGCTAAGATGCTCTCTCTCTGTCTTCCTCCCCTCATCTTGGATGTCAGGGGAAACTAATTTAAGCTGGAGGTCTGAGCCTTCAGCTCTTTCCAGTCTGTCAAAACAGAACAATTGTTCCGAGATGAAAGGGCAGATTCAAGCCCCAGGATAATGATAAGGACGGAGGGAAGCTTATATATATATATATATATATATATATATGTATATATATATATATATATATATATATATATATATAACTTATATGTAACAGAAGACCTATACTGTATGTGATGTACTATCACCAGATGTCCTTTTAACCTCCTAGAAAGTTCAAGTTTTATAAAACTAAGAAGCTTGATGATAGAAGACAAACAAGTTACATAAAAAGAATAGAATACATTTTGCTAAACGTCTTTGTCAGAAAATAAGTTATTAATGGAAACGCATGAAAATGCAGTGTATTGATCCATAGAATCCATGTGAAGAATGATGCTTTTTTTTACCCTTAAGACGTGTCAAAAAGGTGGGCTGAGAGCAAGCCATTCGTTGAAAATTGTAAAAGTGTATAACCACTTCACAGTTACTTCCTAATACAAGGTCTCATTCTAAAAGAAGAACCATTACTAGCCAATGTTGAATTCATTTTCAATGAGTCTAAGTAAATGTTTTTTTACAGCCACTTGTTGCTACATTGCAACAAGTGGCTGTAAAAGGTCAGTGAAATTAAGGCCAAATAACCTCTACGTCACAAAGTTGGCAGCCATTAATTTAAACTACTTTGATCTTTGATGTGATGCTGACTTACATAGGCCATGGTGAGAAATATGTTGCTCATCAAGGTTACCTATCCAGCTGAGACCTGAGCATTTAACTACATGTTTCTCAGCTCAAGTTGAGTTTTGGGAGGTGTGTGAGGTGGAAGTGAGGACAGCTGGCAGATGTCAAAGTGCCTTGTCTTGTTTTCTGGTTGTTGTTTTCATCTTTGTCACTGCTTGTTCCTCCTCTGTCTGCTTTTTTCTGTGTTGTGGTTTTTGAACTTTCTCTCTGTCTGCTTTAGTTTTTGCTTCTTTAGTAGCGTCTTTGGTTTCCTTCCTGCCCTTCTGTTCTTTGTGTGTCTCTGTAGAGTAAACTTTCTCTCATTTCACAACTTTTCTCACCTTGACTGCTGCAAATTAGCCTGGCAATTCTTTTTACTTTTCTAATCATCTTAACCAACTTTAACTCTGCATTTCACTCAAGGAAGAGGACAAAATAAGTGAACTAAGATATCTGGCTATTTAGTGGCTGTTGGGGAAAAGCACATGGATGTCAAAATCTAAACCATTATTACCGCAGAATGTTGTTTTTTTCCCTTCTTGAAGCCAGGTTATTCATCACAAAGTCATTAAAAAGACATTAAACGCCTGTCTTAAAAAGAAATTGCTTACGTGGGCTTAGTACAAGATTACAAAACACAGCTAAATACAGATTGATAGCATTGGAAGGATATCAGTTTTATTGTTATTTGTTAATAACACAATAAAACTGATGTCGCAATGCACTATGTGAAAAAGTAATTGCATCCTAAACGTAATAACTGGTTGTGCCACCCTTGGCAGCAAGAACTGCAGTCAAGCGTTTGTGATAATGGGTAATGAGTCTTTCATATCCCTGTGGAGGAATTTTGGCCCACTCTTCTCTGCAGAATTGTTGCAGAATTTAGCCATGTTTTCCAGCATGAACAGTCGGTTTAAGATCATACCAAACAATGCCTATCTGATTTGAGTCTACACCTTGACCAGGCCACTCCCAAACCTTCATTTTGTTTTGCTTTTCTCTTTTAGCCATTCAGAAGTGGACTTGCTGGTGTGTTTCAGATCATTATCCTGCTGCATAACTCAAGTGTACTTGAGCTTCAGGGAATGAACTGTTGGCTGGACATTCTCCTTGTAGATTTTTGGTAAAGAGCAGAATTCACAGTTCCATCATTTCAATCAAGTCATCTAGGTCCTAAAGCAGCAAAGGAGCCCCAGACCGTCACACTACAACCTCCACGTTTGATTCTTGGTTTGTTTTTTTTATGAAATGGTGTTAGTTTTTGTAGTTTGGCAAATACAAAACTAAACATGGCAGGAAGGGCCAGACAGAAGGAGATTACACACACTATGGAATTAAAGTGAGTGGAGACACATGGAAACACAGCTCAAGTGAATCATGACTAACGAAACAAAGGAAGTCAAACTAAAGAACATTCACATGAGACAGGGGACTATAAAAATAAAACAGGAATTAACACACACACGGACACAAGGCAGACCAAAGGTAAAAAAACATGGGGGCACTGATTACAGGACATGGAGACAAGACAGAGATAGACTGGACACAAAGGGGAACAAACACAAAAACAAGAACGCTAATGAAATACTGAATTCATGATTAACTAATACAAACTTTAAACTCAAATCCAAGTGGATCAAAAGTCCCAAACAGAGTCAAAAATTGTCGAAGACTCAGAACCATGATAGTCTCTGGTTCTTTTGGAGCATATTTTCCACTATCCAGTTTTCAAGGCTGACACACACTTATTCCCATAAAGCAATTAAAATAAAATGTACTGGTTCCCTGTTAAAATGAAAAGTTCTTTACATTTTCCCATTTGCTGTGAGTGAAAAATGGCCAAAACGTGGCTCGACACTAATCTGAGTTCATAATATTGATAGCAGAAGGAGGATTTTTTTCAGATTCAGAATGTGATTCAGTGTTGAGTTTCTTTTTTTTGACATTTAAGTTTTGCCAAGTGCAATTATAAAATGAAAGATTTTCACTTTTATACATTTGAAAACGAAGACACTCCTTTAAAATATAAATGCAAAATATTTTCAACTTCTTGTAAAAGTAGAAAAGAAGTAGCTATTCTTCAATATTAAAATAAGTAAAACTAGAAAATGCATTTTCTGAAGAAACTGCAGTGTGAATGCTTGAATCTGAATGTATGCACTGAAATGAATTAATTGCTGAATTTTAAGTTAAAAATGTTGAATGAGATGAAAAATACAGAAATTTGCACCTGAAAACAAAAGTGCTGAACTGCTAAAAGCTGACAAGCACAGAGAAGAAGTTGGAAAATAGCTGAAAATGTTTTAAATGTAAATTAGAAAAACCTAAGTAATGAGAAAAGAAAATTTAGAGTCAGAAAACATCTGAATGAATATTAAAAGTTCATATTCTTTGAATCACTGAATGACTAAAATGTGATCCCTCCACTTGGATCCACACAGTTTTAAAGCTTTACATCTCTGAGCTTTGAAAGACACAGTGTTGGAAAGAGAAGAACGATGGCGACGTTTTGAGGGTAAAATGATGTCTGTAGAGCAAACGCTGCTGACACAGCAGCAGTTTTAAAAAATATTTTAAGATTTATTTTTTTGCTCCTCTCACTCTGGCAGTTGAGCTGTCTCACTCTAGCCCCAACATTCCGTCCCATACACACCCATTATAAACTCTGAAACGGCTGAAAAATCATCATGAAACTTAAAGTGGAACTGAAGAAAAAGTATAATAGATATTGAAAAGATAAATACAAGTTGAATAGTTGAATGTCTTGTCTTCGTTTTAAAGTTTGAATGGTGGATCTATGTCAACGTATGTGGAAGTAGTAGGAGTTTAAAAATGAGTAAGTTGAGTGAGGATTTGAAGGGTCTCCCCATTGAAATACATGGGAAATTTTTGTTGAAAAAAGTTGAATAAAATTAAAAATATAAATGTTAAAAATTAGAAAAATAGAAGCAGTCGTGTCCAAAAGAAGAGGAATCTAACAGTGTTTGAATGGTTTTTCTAAGTTGAACGGTTTTGAAGGAGATAGATGCACAAAAACGTACGGAATATATAATAATAACTAGAAAGTGCATTTTCTGAAGAAACTGCAGTGTGAATGCTTGAATCTGAATGTATGCACTGAAATGAATTAATTGCTGAATTTTGAGTTAAAAATAAAAATGTTGAATGAGCTGGAAAATGCAGATTTATTAAACTGAAAACAAAAGTGCAGAACTTTTGAAAGCTGATGTTCACACAGAAGAAGTTGGAAAATAGCTGAAAAGTTTTTAAATTAAAATTTGGAAAACCTAAGAAATGAGAACAGAAAATTTAGAGTCAGAAAACACCTGAATGAATATTAAAAGTTCATATTCTTTGAATCACTGAATGACTAAAGTGTAATCCCTACACTTGGATCCACACACTTTTAAAGGTTTACATCTCTGAGCTTTGAAAGACATGCTGTTGGAAAGAGAAGAACGATGGCTTCGTTTTGAGGGTAAAATGATGGCTGTAGAGCAAACACTGTGGACACAGCAGCAGTTGAAAGAGAAATGTTTAAGATGAATCTTGGCACAGTGAGAGACAGAGCTCGTTAGGCAGGCAGGTGTGAGCCTGGTTGCTATAGTAACTGCACCCAATGGCTCAGTACACACGCACACAGACATGCACCTCACTTTTGCTGCTTAAAATGAACAGAAAAGTCAGGCCGAAACAAATCGCTCCCAAATGAAAAGTACAGGTCCTATTGACGAAATTCTTTCACCGTGAGCGGCAGCAATGTCCAGTCTACCTAATTCTCAGTTTTCATGCCTGTGGAGTTTATTATATGGACGTGGTGACAGTGTAAAGACACCATGCTCTTCTGATTTTCAAACGAACCTTCTGAGCCATTTTAACATTAGAGTCTATGGAGGAGTTGGAGGGAGGAGGCTGTGCTTTGGTGACATTTATGAAAGAACCATAACACCTAGTACAATAGTAAACACATTGGATGAAAGAGGACAGCGATGGCTACGTTTTGAGGGTAAAATCATACCTGTAGAGCAAACGCCGCGGACACAGCAGCAGTTTTAAAAAAGATTTTAAGATTAATTTTTTCGCTCCTCTCACTCTAGCAGTTCAGCTGTCTCACTCTAGCCCCAACATTCCGTCCCATACACACCCATTATAAACTCTGAAACGGCTGAAAAAACATCATGAAACTTAAACTGGAACTGAAGAAAAAGTATAACAGATATTGAAAAGATAAATACAAGTTGAATAGTTGAATGTCTTGTCTTCGTTTTAAAGTTTGAATGGTAGCTCTATGTCAACGTATGTTGAAGTAGATACAGTTTGAAAATGAGTAAGTTGAATGAGGATTTGAAGGGTCTCCCCATTGAAATACATGGGAAATTTTTGTTGAAAAAAGTTGAATAATTTTAAAAATATAAATGTTATAAATGAGAAAAATAGAAGCAGTCATGTCCTAAAGAAGAGGAATCTAACGGTGTTTGAATGGTTTTTCTAAGTTGAACGGTTTTGAAGGAGATAGATGCACAAAAACGTACGGAATATGATATAATAATAATAATAATAATGATAATAATAAAGATTACAACAACAATACTGTGAATGCTTTTACAAGCATTCACACTAATAATAAAGATTACAACAACAATACTGTGAATGCTTTTACAAGCATTCACACTAATAATAAAGATTAGAAGAACAATACTGTGAATGCTTTTACAAGCATTCACACTGATAATAAAGATCACAACAACAATACTGTGAATGCTTTTAAAAGCATTCACACTAACTAGAAAGTGCATTTTCTGAAGAAACTGCAGTGTGAATGCTTGAATCTGAATGTATGCACTGAAATGAATTAATTGCTGAATTTTGAGTTAAAAATAAAAATGTTGAATGAGCTGGAAAATGCAGATTTATTAAACTGAAAACAAAAGTGCAGAACTTTTGAAAGCTGATGTTCACACAGAAGAA
The DNA here is from genome assembly GCF_001858045.2 of Oreochromis niloticus. Classification (NCBI taxonomy): domain Eukaryota; kingdom Metazoa; phylum Chordata; class Actinopteri; order Cichliformes; family Cichlidae; genus Oreochromis; species Oreochromis niloticus. The sequence continues at coordinate 5,798,131 of NC_031966.2, forward strand.
GTTGGAAAATAGCTGAAAAGTTTTTAAATTAAAATTTGGAAAACCTAAGAAATGAGAACAGAAAATTTAGAGTCAGAAAACACCTGAATGAATATTAAAAGTTCATATTCTTTGAATCACTGAATGACTAAAGTGTAATCCCTACACTTGGATCCACACACTTTTAAAGGTTTACATCTCTGAGCTTTGAAAGACATGCTGTTGGAAAGAGAAGAACGATGGCTTCGTTTTGAGGGTAAAATGATGGCTGTAGAGCAAACACTGTGGACACAGCAGCAGTTGAAAGAGAAGTGTTTAAGATGAATCTTGGCACAGTGAGAGACAGAGCTCGTTGGGCAGGCAGGTGTGAGCCTGGTTGCTATAGTAACTGCACCCAATGGCTCAGTACACACGCACACAGACATGCACCTCACTTTTGCTGCTTAAAATGAACAGAAAAGTCAGGCCGAAACAAATCGCTCCCAAATGAAAAGTACAGGTCCTATTGACGAAATTCTTTCACCGTGAGCGGCAGCAATGTCCAGTCTACCTAATTCTCAGTTTTCATGCCTGTGGAGTTTATTATATGGACGTGGTGACAGTGTAAAAACACCATGCTCTTCTGATTTTCAAACGAACCTTCTGAGCCATTTTAACATTAGAGTCTATGGAGGAGTTGGAGGGAGGAGGCTGTGCTTTGGTGACATTTATGAAAGAACCATAACACCTAGTACAATAGTAAACACATTGGATGAAAGAGGACAGCGATGGCTACGTTTTGAGGGTAAAATCATACCTGTAGACCAAACGCTGCGGACACAGCAGCAGTTTTAAAAAAGATTTTAAGATTAATTTTTTCGCTCCTCTCACTCTAGCAGTTCAGCTGTCTCACTCTAGCCCCAACATTCCGTCCCATACACACCCATTATAAACTCTGAAACGGCTGAAAAAACATAATGAAACTTAAACTGGAATTGAAGAAAAAGTATAACAGATATTGAAAAGATAAATACAAGTTGAATAGTTGAATGTCTTGTCTTCGTTTTAAAGTTTGAATGGTGGCTCTATGTCAACGTATGTTGAAGTAGATACAGTTTGAAAATGAGTAAGTTGAATGAGGATTTGAAGGGTCTCCCCATTGAAATACATGGGAAATTTTTGTTGAAAAAAGTTGAATAATTTTAAAAATATAAATGTTATAAATGAGAAAAGTAGAAGCATTAATGTCCAAAAGAAGAGGAATCTAATGGTGTTTGAATGGTTTTTCTAAGTTGAACGGTTTTGAAGGAGTTAGATGCCAAAAAACGTACGGAATGTGGTATAGATAATAATAATAATAAAGATTAGAAGAACAATACTGTGAATGCTTTTACAAGCATTCACACTAATAATAAAGATTACAACAACAATACTGTGAATGCTTTTACAAGCATTCACACTAATAATAAAGATTACAACAACAATACTGTGAATGCTTTTACAAGCATTCACACTAATAATAAAGATTAGAAGAACAATACTGTGAATGCTTTTACAAGCATTCACACTGATAATAAAGATCACAACAACAATACTGTGAATGCTTTTAAAAGCATTCACACTAACTAGAAAGTGCATTTTCTGAAGAAACTGCAGTGTGAATGCTTGAATCTGAATGTATGCACTGAAATGAATTAATTGCTGAATTTTAAGTTAAAAATTTTGAATGAGATGAAAAATACAGAAATTTTCGCCTGAAAACAAAAGTGCTGAACTGCTAAAAGCTGACATCCACAGAGAAGTAGTTGGAAAATAGTTGAAAATGTTTTAAATGGAAATGAAATGAAAAACCTAAGAAATGACAAAAGAAAATTTAAAGTCAGAAAACATCTGAATGAATATTAAAATTTCATATTCTTTAAATCACTGAATTACTAAAATGTGATCCCTCCACTTGGATCTACACAGTTTAAAAAGTTTAAATGTCTGAGCTTTCAAAGTCACGTTGTTGCAAAGAGAACAACGATGGCGTCGTTTTGAAGGTAAAATGATGGCTGTAGAGCAAACACTGTGGACACAGCAGCAGTTTAAAGAGAAGTGTTTAAGATTAATCTTGGCACAGTGAGAGACAGAGCTCGTTAGGCAGGCAGGTGTGAGCCTGGTTGCTATAGTGACTGCACCCAATGGCTCCATACACACGCACACAGACATGCACCTCACTTTTGCTGCTTAAAATGAACAGAAAAGTCAGGTCGAAACAAATCGCTCCCAAATGAAAAGTACAGGTCCTATTGACGAAATTCTTTCACCGTGAGCGGCAGCAATGTCCAGTCTACCTAATTCTCAGTTTTCATGCCTGTGGAGTTTATTATATGGACGTGGTGACAGTGTAAAAACACCATGCTCTTCTGAGTTTCAAACGAACCTTCTGAGCCATTTTAACATTAGAGTCTATGGAGGAGTTGGAGGGAGGAGGCTGTGCTTTGGTGACATTTATGAAAGAACCATAACACCTAGTACAATAGTAAACACATTGGATGAAAGAGGACAGTGATGGCTACGTTTTGAGGGTAAAATCATACCTGTAGAGCAAACGCTGTGGACACAGCAGCAGTTTTAAAAAATATTTTAAGATTAATTTTTTCGCTCCTCTCACTCTGGCAGTTGAGCTGTCTCACTCTAGCCCCAACATTCCGTCCCATACACACCCATTATAAACTCTGAAACGGCTGAAAAATCATCATGAAACTTAAACTGGAACTGAAGAAAAAGTATAACAGATATTGAAAAGATAAATACAAGTTGAATAGTTGAATGTCTTGTCTTCGTTTTAAAGTTTGAATGGTGGATCTATGTCAACGTATGTGGAAGTAGATACAGTTTAAAGAGGAGTAAGTTGAAGGAGAATTTGAAGGGTCTCCCCATTGAAATACATGGGAAATTTTTGTTGAAAAAAGTTGAATAATTTAAAAATATAAATGTTATAAATGAGAAAAATACAAGCACACTTGTCCAAAAGAAGAGGAATCTAATGGTGTTTGAATGGTTTTTCTAAGCTGAACGGTTTTGAAGGAGATAGATGCACAAAAACGTACGGAATATGATATAATAACTAGAAAGTGCATTTTCTGAAGAAACTGCAGTGTGAATGCTTGAATCTGAATATATGCACTGAAAAGAATTAATTGCTGAATTTTAAGTTAAAAATGTTGAATGAGATGAAAAATACAGAAATCTTCGCCTGAAAACAAAAGTGCTGAACTGCTAAAAGCTGACAAGCACAGAGAAGAAGTTGGAAAATAGCTGAAAATGTTTTAAATGTAAATTAGAAAAACCTAAGTAATGAGAAAAGAAAATTTAGAGTCAGAAAACATCTGAATGAATATTAAAAGTTCATATTCTTTGAATCACTGAATGACTAAAATGTGATCCCTCCACTTGGATCCACACAGTTTTAAAGCTTTACATCTCTGAGCTTTGAAAGACACAGTGTTGGAAAGAGAAGAACGATGGCGACGTTTTGAGGGTAAAATGATGTCTGTAGAGCAAACACTGTGGACACAGCAGCAGTTGAAAGAGAAGTGTTTAAGATGAATCTTGGCACAGTGAGAGACAGAGAGCTCATTAGGCAGGCAGGTGTGAGCCTGGTTGCTATAGTGACTGCACCCAATGGCTCCATACACACGCACAGACATGCGCCTCACTTTTGCTGCTTAAAATGAACAGAAAAGTCAGGCCCAAACAAATCCTTCCCAAATGAAAAGTACAGGTCCTATTGACGAAATTCTTTCACCGTGAGCGGCAGCAATGTCCAGTCTACCTAATTCTCAGTTTTCATGCCTGAGGAGTTTATTATATGGACGTGGTGACAGTGTAAATACACCATGCTCTTCTGATTTTCAAACGAAACTTCTGAGCCATTTTAACATTAGAGTCTATGGAGGAGTTGGAGGGAGGAGGCTGTGCTTTGGTGACATTTATGAAAGAACCATAACACCTAGGACAATAGTAAACACATTGGATGAAAGAGGACAGCGATGGCTACGTTTTGAGGGTAAAATCATACCTGTAGACCAAACACCGTGGACACAGCAGCAGTTTTAAAAAATATTTTAAGATTTATTTTTTTGCTCCTCTCACTCTAGCAGTTGAGCTGTCTCACTCTAGCCCCAACATTCCGTCCCATACACACCCATTATAAACTCTGAAATGGGTGAAAAAACATCATGAAACTTAAACTGGAACTGAAGAAAAAGTATAATAGATATTGAAAAGATAAATACAAATTGAATAGTTGAATGTTTTGTCTTCGTTTTAAAGTTTGAATGGTGGCTCTATGTCAACGTATGTGGAAGTAGATACAGTTTAAAAATGAGTAAGTTGAATGAGGATTTGAAGGGTCTCCCCACTGAAATACATGGGAATTTTTTGTTGAAAAAAGTTAAGTAAAATTAAAAATATAAATGTTAAAAATGAGAAAAATAGAAGCAGTCATGTCCAAAAGAAGAGGAATCTAATGGTGTTTGAATGGTTTTTCTACGTTGAACGGTTTTGAAGGAGATACAGTACAAAAAACGTACGGAAGAATAAAATATAATAACTAGAAAGTGCATTTTCTGAAGAAACTGCAGTGTGAATGCTTGAATCTGAATGTATGCACTGAAATGAATTAATTGCTGAATTTTAAGTTAAAAATTTTGAATGAGATGAAAAATACAGAAATTTTCGCCTGAAAACAAAAGTGCTGAACTGCTAAAAGCTGACATCCACAGAGAAGAAGTTGGAAAATAGTTGAAAATGTTTTAAATGGAAATTAGAAAAACCTAAGAAATGACAAAAGAAAATTTAGAGTCAGAAAACATCTGAATGAATATTAAAATTTCATATTCTTTAAATCACTGAATTACTAAAATGTGATCCCTCCACTTGGATCTACACAGTTTAAAAAGTTTAAATGTCTGAGCTTTCAAAGTCACGTTGTTGCAAAGAGAACAACGATGGCGTCGTTTTGAGGGTAAAATGATGGCTGTAGAGCAAACACTGTGGACACAGCAGCAGTTTAAAGAGAAGTGTTTAAGATGGATCTTGGCACAGTGAGAGACAGAGCTCGTTAGGCAGGCAGGTGTGAGCCTGGTTGCTATAGTGACTGCACCCAATGGCTCCATACACACGCACACAGACATGCACCTCACTTTTGCTGCTTAAAATGAACAGAAAAGTCAGGTCGAAACAAATCGCTCCCAAATGAAAAGTACAGGTCCTATTGACGAAATTCTTTCACCGTGAGCGGCAGCAATGTCCAGTCTACCTAATTCTCAGTTTTCATGCCTGTGGAGTTTATTATATGGACGTGGTGACAGTGTAAAAACACCATGCTCTTCTGATTTTCAAACGAACCTTCTGAGCCATTTTAACATTAGAGTCTATGGAGGAGTTGGAGGGAGGAGGCTGTGCTTTGGTGACATTTATGAAAGAACCATAACACCTAGTACAATAGTAAACACATTGGATGAAAGAGGACAGCGATGGCTACGTTTTGAGGGTAAAATCATACCTGTAGATCAAACGCAGTGGACACAGCAGCAGTTTTAAAAAAGATTTTAAGATTAATTTTTTCGCTCCTCTCACTCTAGCAGTTCAGCTGTCTCACTCTAGCCCCAACATTCCGTCCCATACACACCCATTATAAACTCTGAAACGGCTGAAAAAACATCATGAAACTTAAACTGGAACTGAAGAAAAAGTATAACAGATATTGCAAAGATAAATACAAGTTGAATAGTTGAATGTCTTGTCTTCGTTTTAAAGTTTGAATGGTAGCTCTATGTCAACGTATGTTGAAGTAGATACAGTTTAAAGAGGAGTGAGTTGAATGAGAATTTGAAGGGTCTCTCCATTGAAATACATGGGAAATTTTTGTTGAAAAAAGTTGAATAAAATTAAAAATATAAATGTTATAAATGAGAAAAATAGAAGCAGTCATGTCCTAAAGAAGAGGAATCTAATGGTGTTTGAATGGTTTTTCTAAGTTGAACGGTTTTGAAGGAGATAGATGCCAAAAAACGTACGGAATATGATATAATAATAATAATAAAGATTAGAAGAACAATACTGTGAATGCTTTTACAAGCATTCACACTAACTAGAAAGTGCATTTTCTGAAGAAACTGCAGTGTGAATGCTTGAATCTGAATGTATGCACTGAAATGAATTAATTGTTGAATTTTGAGTTAAAAATTTTGAATGAGATCAAAATTACAGAAATGTACAGAAAAGTGCTGAACTGCTAAAAGCTGACATCCACAGAGAAGAAGTTGGAAAATAGCTGAAAATGTTTTAAATGTAAATTAGAAAAACCTAAGTAATGAGAAAAGAAAATTTAGAGTCAGAAAACATCTGAATGAATATTAAAAGTTCATATTCTTTGAATGACTGAATGACTAAAATGTGATCCCTCCACTTGGATCCACACAGTTTACAAGGTTTACATCTCTGAGCTCTGAAAGACACGGTGTTGGAAAGAGAAGAACGATGGCGACGTTTTGAGGGTAAAATGATGGCTGTAGAGCAAACACTGTGGACACAGCAGTGGTTGAAAGAGAAGTGTTTAAGATGAATCTTGGCACAGTGAGAGAGAGCTCGTTAGGCAGGCAGGTGTGAGCCTGGTTGCTATAGTGACTGCACCCAATGGCTCAGTACACACGCACACAGACATGCACCTCACTTTTGCTGCTTAAAATGAACAGAAAAGTCAGGTCGAAACAAATCGCTCCCAAATGAAAAGTACAGGTCCTATTAACAAAATTCTTTCACCGTGAGCGACAGCAATGTCCAGTCTACCTAATTCTCAGTTTTCATGCTTGTGGAGTTTTTTATATGGACGTGGTGACAGTGTAAAGACAGCCTGTACTTTTGGTTTTCAAACGAACCTTCTGAGCCATTTTAACATTAGAGTCTATGGAGGAGTTGGAGGGAGGAGGCTGTGCATTGGTGACATTTATGAAAGAACCATAACACCTAGGACAATAGTAAACACATTGGATGAAAGAGGACAGCGATGGCTACGTTTTGAGGGTAAAATCATACCTGTAGACCAAACACCGTGGACACAGCAGCAGTTTTAAAAAATATTTTAAGATTAATTTTTTTGCTCCTCTCACTCTAGCAGTTCAGCTGTCTCACTCTAGCCCCAACATTCCGTCCCATACACACCCATTATAAACTCTGAAACGGCTGAAAAAACATCATGAAACTTAAACTGGAACTGAAGAAAAAGTATAATAGATATTGAAAAGATAAATACAAGTTGAATAGTTGAATGTCTTGTCTTCGTTTTAAAGTTTGAATGGTGGCTCTACGTCAATGTATGTGGAAGTAGACAGAGTTTAAAAATAAGTGAGTTGAAGGAGAATTTGAAGGGTCTCCCCATTGAAATACATGGGAAATTTTTGTTGAAAAAAGTTGAATAATTTTAAAAATATAAATGTTATAAATGAGAAAAATACAAGCAGTCGTGTCCAAAAGAAGAGGAATCTAACGGTGTTTGAATGGTTTTTCTAAGTTGAACGGTTTTGAAGGAGATAGAGTACAAAAAACGTACGGAATATATAAAAATAATAATAAAATAGAAGAGTAAAGATTAGAAGAACAATACTGTGAATGCTTTTACAAGCATTCACACTAATTAGAAGAACAATACTTTGAATGCTTTTACAAGCATTCACACTAATAATAATAAAGATTAGAAGAACAATACTGTGAATGCTTTTACAAGCATTCACACTAATAATAATAATAAAGATTACAACAACAATACTGTGAATGCTTTTACAAGCATTCACACTAATAAGTCATGTCTGCCATACAAGCACTAGGTGACAGTCCCCTGTCAAAAAGCGTTTTCCAGAGCTGGTGGCAGTTTCCTCGCAGTGCTATCCTGTCACTGTTAAATGCATACTGATGATAAGATGAGTGCGTGCTTCTTTAGTTTGACAAATGCAGCTTCTGACATCCCATCAGTTTAATTGTACATCTATTTGACCTCAGGTACTTTCGGAACTTACTCTAAACTTCATCGCAATAACAGTACGTGTGTGAACTTTCAAAGCTGTTGTGTGACGCCTGTCTGATAAAGTCATGGTTTCTGGTTGCATATATAGTATACACATGCGCATGTGTCTGTGTGTGTGAGAGAGTGTGTTTCTGTGAAAGGCCAGTATTTATAATGATAAGCCTTTGCTACCCATTGGGCATATTAGAGTTACATCTAGCAGGCAAGATACCCGCGCCACAGAGACAACAAAACAGTGTTGTGTCTCTAATCATCAAAACACACATTCAGTACACCACACATGCAAAATCCTGAAGTCAACAGAGCTTTTGCACTTTTACACACACACACACAGTCACGTACACATTGCATTGAATGATTAGGGACACACAAACTCAAATAACTTTGCCTCAAACCATTGCAGACTACAGAAGTGCACACAGGGGAAAACAGCAAAACTGTCTTCTTTCTTTGATTAAAATGAGGGATGTTCCCATACATGGCTTTAGGACAACAAAAAATGGACACATTTTTATTGAATGACTATTAATTTGTTGTTTCGTGTTCAAGCTAAGTTTGTAGCAATTACCAAACCAGGTTTTCTAACCAGGAGGTTCCAATTTAACAAAAATATTTTGGCATTGTGTGTTGAGCTAGAAAATTTCAAGTTTGAGAGATATGTAAATTTATCACACTGGAGAATGTCAGGGATATCATTTACATTAACTGCCAATTTACATATTCTCTAAGTAAATGAAAGCTATAAAAATATATACAGCAGTTATAATGACTCACTGTATTATTTATCAATCATTCGTACCCCATGGTAACTCTGGCCAGCTGGCAAGTTTCTACTATTGTATCTATATTTAAAGTTTTTTTTATATAAACGATATTTTAATGTATATGGATAGTATCACTTAAAACTTAACAATGAGTTGAGAATTTAAAAAAAGGCCGATGTGGGTTGAAACATCAGCGAAGTTCACTTTTTATTGATGTCAGTGACACTGAGGTGAATTGTTGATTTTTTTGTCACTAGGGGCTGCTGTTTTTGCAAGCGTTTGCATTTTAGGAAAAGTAATGAAATATGAGATTATGGGGTTTTATTTGATTGAATTTACATGATTTTTAAAATACCAAAGGATCAAAATGATTCCCTAGGCAGTTCTAGCAGTTAACTTGTAAGTAGTTTGTTACTTTATTAAAAAAGAAAAAAAAAAAAGAAAAGCCTACCATAAAGCTAGGACATACCATCTGCACATGACTGAGGAAAAACAGGACCCGGGTTTCTTTTCAGCACTGTAGCCAGGCTGACCAAGTGTCAAAGCTCTGTTGAACCAACTGTTCAATTCAATTTAATTCAATTTAATTTATACAGTGCCAAATCACAACAATAGTTGCATCAAGGCGCTTTATATCGGTAAGGTAGACTCTACAATAATACATACGCAGAGAAACCCATCAATCATATGACCCTTTATGAACAAGCACTTTGGCGATGGTGTGAAGGAAAAACTCCCTATAAAAACAGGAAGACACCTCCAGCAGAACCAGGCTTCAGGAGGGGCATCCATCTGCCATGAAGGCTTGAGGTGAGGGGAGGAACAGTGGCTCTCTTCCACAGCATGTCTTTTGTCCTTAAAATAATAACAAGTATGCAGAGAGGTCTTACATAGTAAGTAAGAAAAGTGACTGAAGAACAAATACTCAATGCATCATGGGAATCCCCCAGCAGCCTACACCTATTGCAGCATAAGGGCGGATTCAGGGTCACCTGATGCAGCCTTAACTAGATGCTTTAGCAAAAAGGAAAGTTTGAAACCAAATCTTAAAAATAGAGATAGCCCTAGCGGAGCCCATCACCCACCAGGAACGAATCCGACTTATTCCCGGCTATGCGGAACAAGCTCTTGCAACAGTTGTATAGGGATCGAATGGCCCGTAGCAATGGGCCAGACACCCCATACTCCCAGAGCATCCCCGACAGGACACCCCGAGGGACACGGTCGAATGCCTACTCCAAGTCCACAAAATACATGTAGACTGGTTGGGCAAACTCCCATGCACCCTCAACTATCCTTGAGAGGATAAAGAGCTGGTCCAGTGTTCCAAGACCTGGATGAAAACCGCATTGTTCCTCCTGTATCCGAGGTTTGACTAACAGACAGCCTCTTCTTTCCAGCACCCTGGCATAGACTTTCCCAGGGAGTCTGAGGAGCGTGATCCCCCTATAGTTGGAACACACCCTTTCTTAAAGATGGGAACCACCACCCTGGTCTGCCAATCCAGAGATACTGCTCCTGATCTCCACGCATCATTGTAGAGGCATGTCAACAAAGACAGCCTTACAACATCCAGAGCCTTCAGGAACTCAGGGTGGACCTTCCAGGGGCTCTGCCACCAAGGAGTTGTTTAACTACCTCAGTGACCTCGCCCCCTTCGTCCCCAGACTCTGCTTCCTCCACAGAAGACGTGCCAGTGGGATTAAGGAAGTCCTTGAAGTATTCCTTCCATCGCCCGACAATTTTCTCAGTTGAAGTCAGCAGTGCTCCACTCGCACTATACACAGTGCAGGTAGAACACTGCTTTCCCCTCCTGAGTCGCCTGGCAGTTTGCCAGAATCTCTTCAAAGCAGTCCAAAAGTCTTTTTCCATGGCCTCTCCGAACTCCTCACACTCCCGAGATTTTGCTTCAGCCACTGCCTGTGCCGCGTTCCACTTGGCCTGTCGGTACCTATCAGCTGCCTCCAAAGTCCCACAGACTAACCAAGCCCAACAGGACTCCTCCTTCAGCTTGGTGGCTCCCCTCACCTCTGGTGTCCACCATTTGGTTCGGGGGTTACCACCAGGTCAGGCACCAACCACCTTGCAGCCGCAGCTCAGTGCAGCGGCTTCAGCAATGGAGATGCTGAACATGGTACATTCTGACTCATTGTCCCCAGTCTCCCTCGGAATGCTGTTGACGCTCTGCCGGAGGTGTGCATTGAAGATCTCGCGGACCGGGGCCTCTGCTAGATGTTCCCAGCACACCCTCACTATACATTTAGGCACGCCAGGTCTGTCCAGTGTCTTCCCCTGCCACCTGATCCAACTCACCACCAGGTGGTGATCAGTTGACAGCTCAGCCCCTCTCTTTACCCAGGTGTCCAGAACATATGGCCACAGGTCTGGTGATACGATTACAAAATCGATCATCGACCTGCAGCCTAGAGTATCCTGGTGCCAAGTGTACTTATGGACACTCTTATGTAGTGCTGGGCGATATGGAAAAAATATTTATCACGATATGAATTATTTTATATCACGATAACGATATATATCACGATATACCACCTGACCTGTGGTCATCTGGAAAGTATGCAGTCTGTAAACAGCGAGTGGAGAGGGTGCAGTCTTTGTTTTGAGTTACCGTAAAGCATGTCGCAAATCCGGGTGCACGTAAAGCAGCACCATGTCGCAAAACCACAAGACGGAGTTTCTTTGTGAAAAATATCTTTTTTTTAAATACTTTATTTTCTCTTGCATAAAGTTAAGAGTATGTATAGTGAGAAGACAACACTAATATATTTGCCACAGGCTATTTAACCCTTTAAGACCTACCATGAGACCAAGTCCGCCAGAGCTTATCTTTACATTTTACATGCTGTAGTGCCATTTGTGGGAGCATTTCAAGTTGCTATACATCAATACAACCGTTATAGCCCAAATTTTAATAATATGTATGCATTAATCCATAGTAACTACATAAATTGCAAAAAAGTGCAATAAACTACGAAAAAATTGAAAATCTTTTTTTTTTTTTTTACATATATTTCTAGTTAGAGAAATTTAAGAGGCTTATCCCTCAAAACTGTAAATACAAAAAAGTTGCACAAAATAGTTTCCAACCACTACTACGAGTGTCTTCATAGTTTTATTTTTGAGATACACTAATTTTTATATACTGCAGGAAAAATGAAAATAAATAAATGCAAATTTGCAAAAACACAGCATGTGCATCAAAATAAACTATTTCCAACAGTGTAATTTGACTTCTAAGCATCCCAGAAACGATACAGAAAAGCATAAAGTCAAACATGACTTTTAAAAACACCAACATAGGCTATAAAAAGTAAAAAACTACATTTTCCGCGAAAATGACGTCACTTCCGGTTTTGGCCAGGTAATGGCGGACATGCTATAGTTCGCGCTGACTTATATTCCAACGTAGGAAGTGTTATGAACAGCTGATCGGATCGGAAAAGCGTGTTTCTGGAATATTGTTTTTGTTGCTGCAAGTCTGGAATATTATGTTTTTGTTGCTGCAAGTGCTTTTTATGCAATTTTTGCAAAGCTATATGTGGAAGGAAACCGTGACCTCGGGCAAGCTAATGGAATAACATGTAAGTACAACTCCTATGGTTTCATATGCAAAAAAAATTATTGCGCTACCTTACGTGGTTACAGTTCTACAGGGATTTAAAAATAGTTAGGCAAAACGGAGTGTGCCTGCTCCGACCGGTTGTAAAGGGTTAATGATATATTTTATGTAATAATTTATAAAATTAGGGTTAGAAACGATAGAAACGATAGAACACAAATGGCACGATAGAAACTTTTCTATCGTCCACACGATATATATCGTCATATCGCCCAGCACTACTCTTATGTTCGAACATGGTGTTCGTTATGGCCAAACTGTGGTTTCCACAGAAGTCCAAAAAGAAAACACCGCTCGGGTTCAGATCCGAATGTCTAGATAGTTAATTGCAGATGAGAAATGCTGAAACCAACATTTCTCAATTATCCTGACTTCTTACTTGACAGGGAACCACTACACTTCAGGTCTTGGATATCAAAAGGAATCACCTGTCTCATATCACATCCAATAATACATTACTGTCATTCTCTGACAGCAGTGTATTATTGCTACTTTGATCTTGCTTTTGATGAATGACTGTTTGAAATATGGCACGGACAATATGTCTGTGAAGGTTCTCAGTCATCCAGGTCATTGTAGTCAAAGGAGTTTGCAAAGAAAAGCGTCTGGACTTCTTTAAGTTGCTTGAAGACGTTTCACCTCTCATCCGAGAAGCTTCACACTCAATCAGATCTGCACACTGTTAGACCTCTGCCTCACCACTACATACTTCAAATACAACGAAGGCTTCTACAGACAAAAACATGGCTGTGCCATGGGCTCCCCCGTGTCACCTATTGTAGCCAACCTTTACATGGAGGAAGTGGAAAGGAAGGCTCTTGGCTCTTTCAAATGAGGAGTACCCAGCCACTGGTACAGATATGTAGATGACACCTGGGTCAAAATCAAGACACGAAAAGTGGAATCCTTCACTGTGCACATTAACGCTGTGGATAAAAACATCAAGTTCACCAGGGAAGACACAAAGGATAACTGTTTGCCTTTCCTGGACTGCACCGTGCACATTGAAGAGAATGGCAACCTCAACATCGAAGTTTACTGGAAGCCCACACACACGGACCAGTACCTCCTCTTTGACTCCCATCACCCTCTGGAACACAAACTCGGAGTAATCAGGACCCTACACCACCGGGCAGAACATGTTCCCTCTAAGCCTGAAGGGAAAAAGAAGGAACACACACACGTAAAGGAAGCACTCAAAACATGCGGTTATCCTAACTGGGCGTTCATAAAGTCAGCAAAGAGGCACAGAAAAGAAGATCAGACACCAGTGAGGGAGGATAAGAAAGACAGACGCAACAACGTTGTCATCCCCTATGTAGCTGGTGTATCAGAGAAACTCAGGAGAGTTTTCTCCAAGCACGACATCCCAGAGTACTTCACACCCAGCAACACACTCAGACACAAACTGGTTCACCCGAAAGACAAAACTCCAAAACACAGACTTAACAACGTGGTGTATGCTGTACAGTGCAGCGAGGAATGCCCAGACCTCTACATTGGAGAGACCAAACAGCCACTTCACAAGCGCATGGCACAACATAGAAGAGCCACCTCCACAGGACAAGACTCAGCAGTCCATCTGCATCTTAAGGATAAAGGTCACTCTTTCGAGGATGCCAATGTTCACATTTTGGACAGAGAGGACAGATGGTTTGAAAGAGGAGTGAAAGAGGCCATCTATGTCCACTGTGAGCGACCATCTTTGAACAGAGGCGGTGGTTTACGACACCAACTGTCTGCCATCTATAATCCAGTTTTGAGATCCCTTCCCAGACGCCTTAACGCCCACTCACATCCTGGGCCATCTGACCTCAGGAATTCACATGACAAGGTGGGGCCAGGTTTCACAATGAGCTCACCCGAAACCCTGGCTGATTAGGTCCCACACCCGCTTTCACACCTTGGCTCATGTGATTAGAGGATCACCAGGGGGTCCTTTGTCCCTCTTTGGGGGGATACTCCCACTGGGTTTAAATCTGGGACTCTCGGCCATTTGACCTTGGAACTGGAATTATGAATACTGACCTTAACTGAGGCAAGTGAGGCCTGCAGTTCTTTTTTTTTTTTTTTTTTTTTTTTTTAATTTGTTCATTTCAGGCACAACAATAAAGTTGAACATAAAGTGCACAAAAAACAAAAACAAACAACAAAATGTACCTGAAAAGGAGTGGGATGAAGAAAACTTATTAAATCCCACCCCTATATTCACTTATCAACAGAAACAATAAACTTCCCGCAGCTACGCCCAAGCAAAACAAATAGAACCTTCATAACTGAATACAGAATATATTAATTATAAATTGCGTTACCACAGGTAACAGGCAATAATAATTACAAGTAACAAACACACATACATATACATACATACATATATATCTACACACACATGTACATATATATACATACATACACACAAACTTTTTTTTTTTTTTTTTTTTTGAATCCATACCAGCAATGGTAAGAGAACAGACATTTCAGAGCACACTAACACCATCATTGATTATACTGTGACCAGACCAACTGTTTGTAGAGAAATTTAAATCTATGAATATTTTTGCATTGTTTCAGTTGTAAACTCAGACTGTTCCAGATTTTCACACCACATACAGACACACAAAAACCTTTACGGGTTGTTCGAGTTCTGGGTAATTTGAATTGTCCAAAGCCTCTCACATTATAAGCCCTTTCTCGAATTTCAAATATAGATTGTAAATTTGCAGGTAGAAGTTTATTAAAGGCTTTGTATAAAATTATGGATGTATTGTAATTAACCAGATCCTGGAATTTAAGTAACTTTGCCTGAAGAAAGAGTTTGTGAGTATGATCTAGATAACCAGCCTTGTGAATAATACGCAGTGCTCGTTTCTGTACTGTGACTAATGGATTAGTTGTGTTTTTATATGTGTTTCCCCACACTTCCACACAATATGTAAAATATGGAAGAACCAGAGTACAGTACAGAGTACGAAGTGCATCTTTATCAAGGTATGGTTTCACTTTATTCAAAACTGCGAGGCTTCTGGAAATTTTGGTTTTTATGTGTCTGACGTGGGGTTTCCATGAAATTTTGTTATCAATTATGACTCCCAAAAATTTGTTTTCACTCACATTATCAATGGGTACACCTTCTATAGTAATTGGTAATTCTATATTATATTTTAAATTACCAAAAAACATTGCCTTAGTTTTATTTATATTTAATGATAATTTATTTATATCCATCCATTTTTTAATTAATTTTAGCTCCCTGTTTACGGTCATTACAAGATCGGTATAATCATTGCTACTGAAAAATATGTTAGTATCATCTGCGAACAGTATGAGTTTAAGTACTTGAGAAACATCAAAAATATCATTTATGTAAACATTGAAAAGTTTTGGTCCCAACACTGACCCTTGGGGAACACCACATGTAATACCAAGTTTCTCTGAATGGTAATGCCCTATACTAACATATTGTTCCCGACCCGTTAGGTAACTTTTTAACCAGTTTCCAGCTTTCCCTCGAACACCATATCTTTCCAATTTATCCAATAAAATTGAGTGATTGATTGTGTCGAAGGCCTTCTTGAGATCAACAAAAATACCGACTGCATATTTATTTTTATCCAGTGCATTGGTAATTTCTTCTACTGCCTCAATTATCGCCATAGAAGTGGTTCTTTGCGTTCTGAAACCATACTGACCAACATTTATTATTTTATGTTTTTCAAGGAATTTTTCTAATCTTGAATTAAAAAGTTTTTCTAAAATTTTTGAGAATTGAGGCAGTAGTGAAATAGGCCTATAATTGGTAAAACTGTGTTTGTCATTACTTTTGTATAGTGGTATTACTTTTGCAATTTTCATTTTTTTCGGAAAACAACCAGACTGAAATGATAAATTACAGATATATGTTAAGGGACTAGCAATGTTCAGAATAACCTGTTTAACTACAGACATATTTATGTCATGATAATCCATTGAAGACTTACTTTTACATTTTAATGTGATATTTATTACTTCTTGCTCATTTGTAGCTGAAAGGAACAGTGAAAAGGGATTTGGTTTTATATTACTGATATTTTCATTTTTTTGACACGGGATGTCCGCTGCTAGTTCAGGGCCAACATTTATAAAAAATTTATTGAACCCATCAACAATGTTACTCATGTTGTAATTTACACCATTTGCATCAATGAAATATTCAGGATATGATGTTCCAGAAGATCCTTGTTTAATTAAGTTATTTAACACATCCCAAGTTCCTTTTATATTGTTTTTATTATCATATAATCTTCTTCTATAATAAAGTTGTTTACTCGTTCTTATAATATCAGTCAATTTATTTCTATATGCTTTATATCTTTGTTCCACTTCTTTTGTTTTTACTTTGATGAACTGTTTATACAGATTGTTTTTCTTTTTGCAAGCATTGATAATTCCTTTTGTAAGCCAAGGACTTTTTATCTTTTTTTTCTTTGTCCTGTATTCGTTTACAGGACAATGTTTATTGTACAACATAGTGTAAATATCTAGGAAATTTTCATAAGCCTTGTCCACCTCTGACTCTTCATACACCGAACTCCAATCTTGTTGCGCTAAATCGAAATTGAAGGCATGAATTGCTTCTTCATTTATTGTTCGCTTTGCTATCGTAATCTTGGTATCTATTATTTTTTTTAAATCACAGTCATACAAAGTAAAAACTGGTAAGTGGTCAGTTATGTCACAGACAAACAGGCCACTATTAATTTGGAAATCCATGACATTAGTAAAAATGTTGTCAATAATAGTGGCGCTATGTGATGTTATTCTGCTTGGCTTTGTTATTGTTGGATATAGTGATAAGCTATACATCGTGTCAGAAAAGTCATCAATGGCTTTTATCCTTGTTGGGTTTAGCAAATCAATATTGAAATCCCCACAGATGAATAGTAATTTTTGGTTCACCGAAGAAAACACTTTTTCTATCCATTCATTAAAAATGTCAATACTTGAACTGGGTGTCCGATATATACAACTTATTATAACATTTCTCTTTTTTTCATTCATGATCTCAATAGTCAAACATTCCAAAATTCCATCAATAGCCATAGACATAGTTGTGACAACATTATATTTTATAGAGTTATGAACATATATAGCAACCCCGCCACCCACCTTATTTAATCTATTCATGTATTTTAAATCATATCCATTCAAACAGAAATCTATTCCTTTATCGACATTAAACCAAGTTTCAGTGATGGCTATAACGCTAAAGGGGCGAGAAAATTGTTGCAAGTAATCCTTAATGAAATCAAAATTAGAGTACATACTTCTACTGTTAAAGTGAATTAATGAGAGCTTCCCGTCTAGGTTGATTTTTTTTTCATATTGTTCCTGTGTGAAATAATTACAATTTTTAACAAAAGAAGAGAGAAAATTACTTTCAGAATCTATTTCTGGGTCTATTATATTATGCTCCTTATATTCACAATCTAGATCAATTACTTTCTGTTGGAGAATTGATTTCAACGTGTCCATGTCATTTCCTGGTGTAATTAGAGATGTTGGTGTATTTATCATTTTTGATTGTCATTAGAGTTGTATATTACCTCGATACATTAGTGTCAGTTGTACTTGTCCAGGTCCTCCATGTTCCTCACTATCAGTACTTTTGCCTCTTCTGGTGTCCCGTTTAGCTTGATGAAAATCTTGCAGTTTGTTACCCATGTATGTTGTATTTTACCATTCTTCTTCAGTTGCCTTGCCTTCCTCGCGATGTCTGCGTTTTTTCGTGTCAGATGCTCATTAATGAAAACGTCCGTGCCTTTCAGTTTGCGTCCTTGTTTCAGCAGTGCGACCTTGTTTTTCCGATTGACGAATCTCATAATGACGGCCGGCGGTCTGTCGCTCCTCCTGGGCAGTGGGTGACATGCTTCTACATGCTCCAAGTCCATCTCTATCCCTTTGCTTTGGAGGAAGGACGCCACCTGTTGCTCCACCGAGCGGTTCTCCTCATCGCTTGGCTCCCCGACGTTCCCGGCCACGAGCGCGGCTTGATTTTAATACCGCTGATGACCACGTCGTTCGTACGGGTGTACTGCTCCAGCTCATCCACGTCCCGCCGCTCGAGATCCATGATTCGTCTATCCTTCTGGGCATTTTGGAGGCGTAGCTGTTTTACCTCCTCCAGAAGCCCCAGAAGCAGCTCCTGCTGCGCCCTGACTGCGGCCACATCTCCACACAGCGCTCCGAGGGAGGTTTTTATGTCCTCGACCTCCTCTGGTGTTGGGCCTTTCTTGGGTGGCATACTGGGTAACCAGCCTTTCCAGTCCAGGGGTCCTTTTTTATTTAACTGGCGAGCTAGCAGTTGCTGGTAGTTAATTCGTACAACTTGCTAGCTATCTCCCGGTTAGGGAGCGCAGCCCGAAACACTTCGATCGATAGAACTAGTAGGATGTTGGTTGTCCTCTTCTTAACCAAAGTCCTGTTTGCCGTTTTAGAAGTTACAAAAGTTACAAAAGTCATTGCCCGTTGATAAGCAGCGACTGTAGAAAGCTGTAGAAAGCTAGCAGTTCAATCCAGTGTCTTTTCCACAACCGGCCTCCGCATTCTTTGAATGTTGATCTGGGGTCTTTTGTGACCTCTCGGAGTCATTGCTGCACTCTTGGGGTGATTTTGGTCAGCTAGCATTTAACAGCATTTTATGTTTACTTGTGTTATCTATGTCTAATACTTAAATTTGTTTGATAATCTGAAACATTTAAGTGTGACAAACATACAAAAACATAGAATCAGGAAGGTTGGCAAACACTTTTTCACACCACTGTATACATGTCTGCCATAAAGTATTGACTTTATTGTAACAATAATAATCACTGACTGTTATACCTGTTATATATATATGTGTATATAGTTTAGATGGCATGACACAAACCATAATTGTTACTAGATAAAGTCAGACTTAAAATATCACATTGCCAGTGAATGTCTCACCAGGGGCACCAAAGGATCTGGAAACAGTATATCTGACGCTGACAGCAGAAAGAGGGATGACAGGAAAGAGTCAGTTGGAATGAGCTCTAAAAGAAACCTTGCAAGACACTGCGAAAAGTCTTAGACTTAACAGAGGCTGTTTTTCATCTATCACCTTCCACTGTACCACTCAGCTGTCAATCACTCCACAATCTGAAGAAGTTACGGCTTTATCCATGAGGCTACTTGGGTCGAAGCCGCCATTCAGCAGTGACATTCAGTGATGATGAAAAAGCTGAACATTATCTACATCTCTTTCTCAATTCAAATAGGTTTATACAGCTGCTAAAATAAGTGATTCAAATTTGTCTCCCCTTGTACTTGTCATCTCTTTCCTAACAGTAGTACATTAAGGAGTCTATGGGTTTGATTCTGTCATTGAAACCACTGGAAAAGCTCAGGAACTCTTTCAGAAATTACACAGCTTGTCATACAAAAAATTATAAAGCAGCTATTGAGCAACTATAATCTTATGTTAGACAACAATAGGACAACACTCCTCTCCCAAAAGTCCAGCTATCCAGATGTTTGCAGAGTGATGTTAAAAGAAAAGGGAATGCTACATGGCCCCCTACATATATATAAGTATACAAGATCATAGAAGTATATAATCTGTATATATATACTGTATGTACTGCTTCACTTGGTGTGGCACACTTACAACACCAGTCATTAATTTACAATGTCCTCTTAGAAGTCAGACAAACAGCAACATCTCTGTCACAATAAATAACTTGGACAGCAGAGAGAAACAAATCTCTGAAGGCCTCTCAGTGTGCTTTGGAGGCACTGAGCTAAGTCAATTTAAATTTCTGGCAAGACAAAGGGCAGAACTTAAGTTGTCAGGAGTTGATGTAAAGTCACAGCCAGCTACTGAGGAGTGGGAGGAGAACAGCTGCACTCAGTGACATCAGCTCGAAATGATGATATTATGTTGGAGTCTGTGCAAAGGCAAACATGCTCAGCAGAGCAGGTAGATAGTAGGTGGAAACAACAAGACAGGCGGCCCACATGAATGCATTAACAATGCCATCATCATTTCAACTATATAACCCTTACTGCAATCGTCTGAATCTTCTTCAGGTGCTGGTTTCACTGTGTGGTTTCTCCTCACTGAGAGTGTTGGCTAATTAATCAAACTGCTGTCATGATTGCCAAATTGTTTTCACCTAAAGGAATCTTTCAGTGATGCAGAGAGCTGAAACACTCAAAAAATAGAGAAAGAGATAAGAAGAGAGTTAAGATGGAGTAAAAGGGAAAAGCTACAGTAAAAAATAAAAAGGAGAAAACTCAAAAAGAAGTTGAGAAGAGCCAGTGAGAAAAAAAAAAAAGAAATAGCAAATTAACAGAAAACAAGACTGTCTTAGGAGGAGATAATTAAGTGAGATTTAATTAGGAACCACAACTACTTATCAACAGCAAGATTTATGTTGGAGCTCTGCAAACCAGCTGATTACCTTTATTGGTTCACATTTAAAACAATGTAGAATTCTATTTATTCCCAAAAGTAGGTCTGCAGTTATTCCTGCACATTTCTCGCTCTCCTCACTGTTGTTCCACAAAAGAAATAACAACAAAAAAAGTGTAGTAATGGATACCCATAACACAGGTCTTTGCATCTCTAATTGTGAAATTAACCAACCAGAGAAAGCTGTCGTAATGTTGTATGATACTATGACTGGGACTCCTTACTCCAAACTCAAAAGTCTTTATCCATTATGGAACAGTTTTAAGAGTTACTGTAACAGATAAATGGGATATGGCAATGTACAAAGACTGTTGATTAGTTTCCATATGTTTTCTGCATTTATTTAGGCTACCACCAAGCTTAATACCAAAACCATGCGTTTGTCCTTGAGTGTGATGGATGTGCAGGGCAGCGGTTCTATGATTTTGCTCTTTTGTTTCTCTGCCTGCCTGAGCCCCAATGCTCAAGGCCCAGTCACTGGGCAGTTGATGAGCGTTTCTGTAAGCTTAGGTCTTGCTACAGCAAGATGCCTGGTTTCCCACTTTGAGCTCCTGCCTAGTTATAACTTAGTATTCTGAAGTAAAAGCCTTAAAGAAAACTTGAGGGAGCTTGAAAAAGGAGCCAGATGAGGTGATTTGGTGTTTCATTAAGATGATGGGTGCCTTCGTTTTGCCCAGGTAAGGCTTGATCCAGAACTCACTGAGAAGAGAACAAGTCAATGTGACTCCAGCTGGATTCTTAATCTGGAGTTCTGCTAGATGGGCTGGACGGATGTGAAGCTAGATTTATGGCCCTATGTTCATGTCCATTTGTTTAGTTCCATGGCTAAGAAGAGAAAAGAATAACTCAGTTGTATCTAGTTCTCTTAAAAGCCATTGGCATGTTGTCTGCAATTTCAGATGAATGCTAATTTTTTGTTGGCTTGAACTGGAATGGGAACAACTATAGAACATTTCAGAACAATTAGAAACAAGCGCAGAAGGAATTTTAATCATGGTTAAGTATTACAATTCTGGGTCATATCACATTATCTCATAGATATACACACTCACATTTATACACACAGAGACAGCTGTGAATGCTGTGTACACAAATGCATTAAAGATATACTAAAAAACCTATACAAACCCTGATGATATACATTTTGTGTTTTTAGACAGAAAATGTGGACCGTTGTTAGTTGCAAATCAGGTTATCAGTCTTCACAGACTTACATAAGATACATCTATTACAAGACAAGCACATACACTCTATTAGTAGCACATTTGTCAAAGCCACCCTTGTTCCAGACCAAGGAGCTGAGTTGCCAGAGCTTTAGATGAACTGCCAGTCTTGTAAAATTCCCAAACATTCTAATTCCACACTGACAATTTCTGGAAGTTCATCTTGCGCAGTCAGAAAACTGCACTTACACAGGAAACGACATTTTACTGCTTACTGAAAGCTGTGGTACTGTTACTGCAGTTTTCAGTGTATCTGACAGTGTACAGTATTAAGTGTTGGAAAACTGGAAAATTTATCCCTCATGTCTTCTCTACTACTGTCTTCCTTTCTTCATCCTTCACTTCCCCTCACCCCTTCACATCACGCCTTCTGGTAACCCAACTACTTGTTTTTTCCCTTACAGTTTAATTCAGTCGCTGCTCTTGTTTGCTTGCCACTCCCCTCTCTCCATGTCTCCCATTATGCTGCCATCTAATGTGACAAGCCTTTTCCTGGAATAATGAAAGTTAAAGCATGCCTCACTCCCCAATACTACACTTGTTAAACAGTGTTATCTCTCCTCTGTGATAGCGTGTGTGTGTGTGTGTGTGTGTGTGTGTGTGTGTGTGTGTGTATGGTTGCAGAGGCTGACAAGTGATGTGTGGATCTGTATGCCCCCTCAGCTATTTTACATGATAGCGTGACTCATAATCTTTGTACATGCCCTGAATATGAATTACAGGCACACATATTATCTCTAGTCCTTTACATGGGGAATTAGTTGTACTCAGTTTGAATGAAAAGTGTGCTAATGCCTGAGGATTACAGCAGCTTTTCACTCAAGGGCATTTTTGTACAAGAGAGGGAAGGTTACGATCGTGGTTGGGAAGTAATTTAGCATAGTATCTTGTATCAGGTTTTTTTTATGTTGTTTTTCGAGTGTCTTTCTGCACCATGCAATCATAATAAACAATATTTATTATTTACCTGTGAAATCCAAACTGAATGAAACATCATAACACACAACAACATGTTAAGGAAGGTGTGCCTGAAGTGGAGTACTATATAAACTCAATCCTATGATACTATATTGAGCTAGACACTTAAGTTTTGCATGAGAGACTGGGACCCTTTAAGGGGAAACATTGACCTGGATGGTGTGCTGAAGACATTTATCTACATAATTTAAAGTTTGAAGGATAGGAAAGTGAAATAAAACTGGGAAAAATGAAGCATTTTCCTAGATGGACATAGCAATTTGTAAAAAAGCAATGCCATGGTTAGCATTAACACTTCCTCAACACGTTGCAAAGGTGTTGAGTAGGAAGAATGTAATTTCACTTGTCAACTAAATTTAGATTTACAAAGATGTATGTAAAGTTTGTTTTCATGGACATGGAAAAAAAACTGAATGCAAATTTAAATGGAAGTTTATGTCTATAATCTATATACTATATTTGTTGGGTTTTTCTCTGTATCTATTATTGTACAATCTACTGTACAATATAAAGCGCCTTGAGGTGACTGTTGTTGTGATTTGGCGCTATATAAATAAAATTAAATTGAACTGAATTGAACTATGTATGTATACAGTTGTAGAAAAAAAATAAAGTATCGATAGCAGGATCTTTAGAATATCTGCAAACTCAACTGAAGCAACATCAAGAAGAAAAGTAGGCCACATTTTATCTACAACAATATCAAATAGAAACATTTACTTCACATTATTACTGCCAAAAGTCATACTACAGGGCATTTTTTTTTAATGGAACAGCAGACAGTCCGATGAAAAAGTTTTCACATTGCACTGTCAAAATTAAAGACAACACCTACCAATGGTGGAATTATTCCTTGCCAAAAGGCAACGTAATGCATCAACATATGTTGATTGTCTTTAAATGCTCAGCCCAGACCTCTTCATGATCCCCCTACCAAACACCATCACAGCATTTTCCTGACAACCATGTTGGGTTTTCAGACTTTTTTCTTTGCAGTCATTAGTATTACACTTAGATACTAAAAGCAGACTGTTTGATTAATGATGGGATGAGCCTTCCGAAATTAGCCTTGACACTCTAATGGCAATCGGACAGAAAGGGAACTATAAAATTCTCATCGTAGCCCACTATGTAACAATTACAATGACTGTAATGGTGGCGTAAAGTGCAGTGGTAATAGCGATAATGGCTGAGGAAAGAAGTGGCTGGATAACATTATCCATTGTGGATCCACAACAAATGCAAAGAGTTTGCTGATTAAAATTTCATACAGTGGCAATTCATTTTACTGACACTTTTTTACTGAATCTCTTTGATTGATGCTGACACCCCACTACACAAAAACAAACAAACAAAACAAGAAACAACACAAGTAATCACACCAGTGAATGGTAGGTTAATATCCAATACTTGTTACATTAGTTTTAAATTCTTCTGTCCAGTGTAAAGCACACATCATTACCGACAGTTGTCTCTAAACAGCCTCCACTTAAAGGAAGTAATGGGACTCATTACACAGAGTATTACACATGCAAATATAACAGTACACACACAAACCCACCCACAGACAAATTCTCCTTATAGTTAAAATAGTCGTTTACACTCAGCAAAACTGTTTACTCTGTTCTAATTTAGTATAAACTTTAGATTTTAGCATTCAGCAAGCTTAGGCCTTAGTCACATGGCCCTAAGATACTGGGCACTGACGATCTGGCAGTCAGTGGCTGCTAAAGAAAAATGTGCATTTCCCAACTGAGTGGTTGCTCGAGGTTGCCGGCAGCAACTAGGCAAAATTGGCTGCCTACAGAAGGCTGCACCAAAAACCTTGTGATTGTCTTGCTAGCAGATTTCTGTAGCCACCTTTACACCAACTTGACTGGAAACACTTGCCATTTACTCTCTGAACTGTTGTGGAATTTGATAAAGTGTCATGCAAACCAAAAATAGATCATGTTCACCTTCGAAGTAAAAGTTGTCTTTTTGCCTCAAACATCACATTTCAAAAGGGGCAACTGTTACTTTGAAAGTGAGCACAGACGTTGTTCGATTTCACTGCCGCTTGGCAATTAGTTTGCAGAAAGTGTCAAACTAAAGTAATATTTAGTTAGAGACTAAATAATGAAGACTATAGCAACCCACTAGTGACAATTTTGAAATGTAAGAAATGTAACATGGCAACACAGAAATACTTAAATGCTAAAAAGAATAACAAAGTGAAGGGGTAAAATGTACCTCAATTAAAAGAGAAACAAAAATGTCAAAGGACTTGTATTTTAAGAGTTGCTTATTTGGCATTATTTTATTAGACTGAAAAAAACAGTCCAGCTATTAATAATGCAATATTATTAATCATTAATTATTAATATTAAAGTCTAGTCAGTCAGAATAGTGCCTTAACAGGTGCTCCATCACTAGCTTGAGTAAAAGCCACATTATAATAGTAATTGCGACATCAAAGACGTTTTTAAGTGAGAAGAATACTTAAAAAAATGAAAAACAATGAAAAAAGAATAAAAGAAAATGTTTAAATGAAGAGAAGAGTAAATGTGTGGATGGATGGCAGTGCCATTTGTGGAGGTGTGCCTTTGATTGGTTAAAAACAAAGTAAATTGTAAGAGACAAGAAACCAAAAAGCCAAAATAATCTTAACCAAATAAAAGTCATAGCATATCCCAAATGCACATGATAAACTGTTCAGTGAAGCAAACACTTCAGTTCAGACTTCTATGCCCACATTTAAGACTTCCTCAGAGAAAACAAGACCCTGATTATGTTGAAAGCCTTGAAGTAGTTTCAAAGAAACAATGATGCTTGGAAAGCTTTTGCAGACCTCACAAAAACAAAGGCAGGGGGCAAAAAAAAGTCCTTCATTGTCTGTATGTATTTTACAAAGAGAGATTTGTGTGTGTGATTACTGCTTTGTGGGGTCCAAATGGATTGTTGTGTACCTCTGCCTACTTTTCTGTTCCTATTATGAAAAAAGTACTGTTCGGGAAGATCAAAAATGCCTTCAAAGAACCAGAAAAAGAAACTTTTATCTTGACACAGTCCTTCTTCAAGTTAGTTTGTGTTGTACATTACAGTTCATGACCAAAACATTCTTTACTTTTACCTGTTTGATCCCATTTGTAAGCTCTATAGCTAGAAACATTTCTGTTACCTTTATCTCTAAAACAAAGGCCCCTGACTCAGACACATCCTCAAACTGCAAAAACGTAGTTTTATGTCACACACTGAGATTTTCTGCTTGAGCAGATTCAGTATTCTGTCTCAGAGGCACTGTGGTAGAGATTCAAACAAACTATAGTTACAAACCCATTCCTTGAAAAGTTGAAAACATCTTCTATGAAAGGTTACCAGCCATCATGTTGATGTCATGATGTGAATGCTTTCTAACATGAACTACATTTTGCTTTGTGAATCACTGTCATCTGTGAAACCCTCAACCTCTTATATTTGTTTTATGGTACCCTGATTTTGTCTTTTTGTGTAGGTATTTGACTAAGAATGTGTAATCACACTTCTGTACAAAGACCACATTACATGGTCTTCAGTTTAGTGTAGTGCTTGATTAATGGAGTGATGTCCACCTACTGTATCAAATTATGTGGAAGCTTTTGCGTAGTTGTAGCTCTCAACACCTCTGTGCAGGATAAGAAAGAGAGTCTCTGAACACAGACAAACATACCAATCAGGCATTACATTATGACCACCTGCCTAACATTGTGTGTTCCCCTTTTACTGCCAAAGCAGCCCTGACCCATCGAGACATGGACTCTACTAGACCCGTGAAGGTGTGCTGTTGCATCCTAACCAAGATGTTAGCAACAGATCCTTTAAATCATGTAAGTGCAGCCTCCATGGATGATACTTGGTTGTCCAGCACATACCACAGATGCTCAATTGGATTGAGATCTGGGGAATTTGGAATTTTGATAGCACCAAAGTATATATGGTATATTATTAGACTCTAAAATAATACAAAGAAAACAGAGGAAATCCCAGCAATCATATGACCCCTATGAGCAAGCTGTTTGGCGACAGTGGGAAGGAAAAACTCCCTTTTAACAGGAAGAAACCTCCAGCAGAACCAGTCTCAGGGAGGGGCAGCCAGCTGCTACGACCAGTTGAGGTACGGGGAGTAAGACACACTGTGGAAGAGAGTCAGAGATTAATAATAAGTAATGGTTCAGTGCAGAGAGGTGTATAAACACATAGTGAGTGAGAAAGGTGACTGAAGGAGAAATACTCAGTGCATCAATTGAAGGCTTTTCAGGTAGTCTTTAGGACATTCTGATAATCAAAAATTACAGTAGTCCAGCCTAAAATTAATAATTGCCTGAACTAATTATTAAGCATCACTCTATTGTGCAAATGTAAGAAAGCAGTCCTACATATGTGTTTAATATGCAGATTGAAGTTCCCCAAGTAAGTGATGTACCAACACCTGGTCATCCATGTGATGTAAAAGAAAACATGATTCATCTGACGGGGACAGCTTCTTCCATTGCACTGTGGTCCAGTTCTGATGCTCAATTGCCCAGTGTTGGTGCTTTCAGCAGTGGACAGGGGTCAGCATGGGCACCCTGACTAATCTGTGGCTATGCTGTCCCACATGCAACAAATTGCAGTGTATTCTAACATCTTTCTTTCAGAACCATCATTCAATTTTGGGGCACTTTGAGCTACAGTAGCACGTCTACTGGATCGAACCACACTGGGCAGCCTCCACACCAGCCTACGTGCATCAGTGAGCCTCGGCTGCCCATGACCCTGTCGCTGGTTCACAAGTTTTGGAGATGTTCAAAATCCTTGGAATTGACAGTTTTTCCTGTTTCTAACACCAACTTTGAGCACAGAATGTTGCTCCCTAATATATCTCACCCACTAACAGGTGCCAAGATAGGTGGTATCTGTTAGTGGGTGGCAGATAATTCATTATTCACTTCACCTGTCAGTTTTCTTATTGTTATGCCTGTTATGCCTGTACAATGATGAATGATTTAGCTTACAGTACATTTCCCAAACTGTAATACAATGTTTTAATGTAACTTGCAGGTTTTAATGTGTTGCATGCATCTGTTGCTGTGTGGCTGTAATACACAATAGGCAAAGAATGTAATGGATTCAGTTAAAACTTGGGATTTATGGTTTTGGCTATTCAGAAAGAGGAAATTATATCTGCTAATTGCCAGACCACCCCAGTGTTATACTCTCAGCTGTACAGTGTCACAGTATATTTCTTATGGTGAACTATGCCACCTGATGCAGTACAGATAAGATAAACTGCGGTGACATTATTATACTTCCAACATTCTAATGGCTTCCTGTCTTCCAGTGGTATTTTATTCCCTGCATCCTCATCGCCTACAGCTGCTGTAGTTCTAACTCCACTCTGACGCCCTCCGTTAGCAATCATTACTGGTAATCGTTAGTTGTAATTGTCTTAATTGTGATCTCATTTGTTTTAATTGTTTTCTTTGCAAAGAGAGTTTAGATTACTGTGATTGAAAAGGACAGGCTAAATCAATTTGCTCTTAAAATCCACTGCAGGGACACCTGCATGTATGTAAATAGATTGAGAACACTGGACACGTGTGTCCCTGTATTGAGTCTGTTGTCAAAAATGGAGACGACTCGGGAAGAAAGTAAACAGTATTCAGTGATTACTGCTGCTGAGTAGTCATGATTGTTAGAAAGTGAGTGAGCTATTAAAAGTTTGAGAATGTCACCTGAAGTGACAGGGGTCTGCTTTGTTTCCACTCTAAATGTTAATGCTAATGAGTACATTACAATCCCTGCCTTTTTTTTTAAATAGCAGGCTGACACAAAATTTCTCTCACCATTAACTTTTTGCTCCCACTTAAAGTCCCAGCAGGAGGGTCTGTGACAAAAAACCTGCTAATATCAAAATGAAGAAACACATACAGACAAGGAGAGACTAGCTCTGTAACACACTACACTGTTTGCACTGCAGGAGCTTGGAATGAAAAATAAAAAACACTGAAAGCTTTGACCAGTGGAAGCTGAGACAAGCCTGTAGACACTCCACATTCTATCTCAATTTATCAAGGGAAGAATACAGCTCACTTTTATAAATATGGGGGAAATTCAGGAAGGATTTCTGATGCTTCTCTATGTATATCAATCCCTGTTTATCAAGGTGGACATTAAACACTATATGCATTGCGACAGAGAGCTACTCTCCACCATTGAGCATCTACTGTCCACTTTCACTCTTCCTCTTAAGCAGTATAGTTCTTTACTGTAGGCTCGCTGCACTGAAATGGGAGAATCCACCTGTCAGCTATAATCTGGGGTTTGAAGAGCACTTTATAAATAAGGACTGTGTGGAAGAGACGCTTTTTGTTTCAGGTGCACTGGACTGACAAGCTGGAATCTGACACTGTCCACTCTGTGTTTGATTTGTCCTTGTTGGGTTGGGTGTACAGACCGAGTTGCACCATTGACTGGCAGAGCAGATCTTCACAAGATGTAATCAGCACTATGTTATGCAATGTTAGGTGTAAAGTAACCCCAAGATATCTCAGGGTAAAGCCTTTATTTTCCCAAGCACACCAAAACATTTAACAAAATAACAGGTTACTGAAGAGGGGGAAATAATTATTAGACCCCCTGCTGAATTTGTTTTCTCACTTTCCAAAAAATGTCTCTAATTTTTATTGCACTTTCATTTTTGTTGAACCGACAGAATATCAGTGAAATCAATATCAGTGCCAATGTTGCATACAGATAACATATCTTGTGCTACTTGTTTTTTTTTTTTTGCTAAGCTATGAACTAAAAGATAATACTTGTGTAAAGTTAACATTAACGAGAAACTTAGTTACCATTACTTGAAGAAAACTGCCCGTTTATCTGAGATGTAATTCAAAAGATGACTGACACATTTTATGAACAAAACAAAAATATACCCTTATTCTTATCACAGAAGAGCTCAGATGACAACAGTGGGCCACTAAGTACAAAGAAAATGAGAGCAGCCCAGCAGAATATTTCAGTAGCTTTTCTAAATGCAACAAAATATAAAAGTGACCTAGTGAACTACAGACCAAGGGTGAGGCTCTAGTAAAATGGATTGGGTGTACAGGATTATCAATCACTACTGTTGAAGATGAGGACTTTGGTCTTATAATGGGGACGGTAGACAGGAAGCTGAAAACTAAAAAAAACTGATAGACAAACATTATGATGGTGAACGAGAAAAAATCAGAAAGAGATTAGCTTCAGCCTGGAGGGTGTCTATTAACACTGACATGTGGACCAAAAAACCCCCAAAACAAACAATTTTTGTGTTAAACACAAAACCAGAACATATATTGTTGGTTCTTGAACAAGTAGCTCACCTCCCACAGTGCACAGTCAATCAAAGCATCTGCAGATATATGTATGTAATACTGGGGGAAACCGAATGAGAAGATCATCACAACAACAGATAATGAAAGTACTTTGGTGGCAACTTTTAAACACACCAAAGCAGAAGGAGAATAAACCAACTCTGAGGTGGTGTTCAGAAGACTCCCCCAGGATGGAAAGTGACCCTGAAACTGATGACCTGCAATGAGGTATGAAAAAAAAAAATTTTTTTACATGACACATAGTGATTGCATAGATAAGAATGAAGTTAGGGACTGTGTCCTTCCTCCTAATCCTCTAAGATAAGGTGATAGTTTAAAAAAAAGAAAAAATACATTGTTAATGAACTATTAATCTCACAACAGGGACAAATTTGTAACATTACAGGAATGAGTCAGAACATCAGTTCAAAAGTATAGAGCGTAAAACAGGATATAAACAAGATAAAATAAAAGCAAGAGAAGAGTCAAGAAAATGACTCAAGCAGCAATTCAAAAGTTTTAAAAGGTATAAATGTATTTCTAAAATTAAGATTTTCTTACTCATGGTTATTTATCTGGGTTAATTTTTTGGGGTACCATCATATTGACATAGATATTGAATGGACGCCATATATGGTGGGCACCTTACAGCTCAACATCCACATGATACAGAAAGAGGCAGGTCTTGATAGAGTCTATGACAGAGATAGGTCAGCGGTGAAGCTCTTTCAGAAGCCCTTTGTAGCAACACAAGTATAGCCTTACTGTTAAAATCAACTGCCCCACAGGCTGGTCAAACACATTTTGCATAATTGCACGACACTTCAAAGTAAACACTTAACCTCCCAAATCTCAAACAACATGGAATGGGAGAGCTTGCGCCCTAGTGAGTGCCCAGAGCTGAAATCACTGGATTAGTTATTTATTTGTATTTGATGAAAAGTTCTCACCATTCGTAGCAGCTGCCTTATTCGTCAACCCCGAAGCGTGTGAAACACTTGCTGATGTGTCTGATGACAGTAATCAAGAACTGCAGAAACAGACAGAGGAATGTCTCCAGTCCAGTCAGTCACACTTACAACAGGAAGATCAGTCTGAAGATATTGGAGAGAACAATACAAAAGAACCAGAGGAACCAGATAGCCTAAACAGAGGACCTCCACAAGCAGCGTGACACAGCAACTTAGAAAGTATAAGGAAGAGCTTTTACAGCCCATCCCTTGTGACACAGGAACAGGGCTTTTGGTTGGAGTGTTTTCAGCTCCATCTACTAATCAAAAGTTTTTCTTGATATTAGTTTAAAAATGGCATTAAGTCTTTCAGTTGAAATAGTGAACAGTGAGTTACAGAAAATACAGTTTTTAAATTTTTGGCTAAACCAATTATTTAGCAAAAGCAGGTCTGATGGCATTAACCAGACACTTTTTATTTGAATGTTTTTGAGAGTTTCAGCTTTTTAAATAATCAACAATAAATAGTAATTTATTGATAGTCCATTTGTTTTTTATTTCTGGGTTTTCTTGGACTAATGGCAGAACTGCTTTCACAGTTATTAGGTTTATGAAGAATGCCATGTGCACTTTATGAACAATGTGTATCTTATTTAATGAAAGCAAGTCTACTGTTCAGTGTTATGTTATTTTTGTTGTTGAGATGATAATGCCTAAAAAAGAAAGACCAGGTAAATAAAGATTTTTTGTTTCAAATATCCAAGACAAACTTTTAAAAATGTATTACCTTTTATATTTCATGTCTTAGTTCATGTTTTAGTCAACTGAATCACCTTTAGATTTAGTCCACTATGATCCTATGATATTTTGTTGACTAAAACTAAGGGAATTTAGATGCCTAAATTTTGACTAAAACTAAATGACGTTTTAGTCAAAAGTCTATT
This sequence comes from Oreochromis niloticus, assembly GCF_001858045.2. Classification (NCBI taxonomy): domain Eukaryota; kingdom Metazoa; phylum Chordata; class Actinopteri; order Cichliformes; family Cichlidae; genus Oreochromis; species Oreochromis niloticus. Next base: position 5,830,487 of record NC_031966.2, read on the forward strand.
ATTAAAACTAAATCAAAATCTGATCTTGAAAAATCCTTGAAAGAGTAGTTGTCAAACAGCTAACTGATCATCTGCAGAGGAATGGCTTATTTGAAGAGTTTCAGTCAGGTTTCAGAGCTCATCACAGCACAGAAACAGCTTTAGTGCAGGTTACAAATGATCTTATGGCCTCTGACAGTGGACTCATCTCTGTGCTTGTCCTGCTAGACCTCAGTGCAGCGTTCGATACTGTCGACCATAATATCCTATTAGAGTGACTAGAACATGCTGTAGGTATTAAAGGTACTGCACTGCAGTGGTTTGTATCATATCTATCTAATAGACTCCAATTTGTTCACGTAAATGGAGAGTCCTCTTCACACACTAAGGCTAATTATGGTGTTCCACAGGGTTTCTTGCTAGGACCAGTTCTGTTTACATTATACATGCTTCCCTTAGGCAGTATAATTAGAAAACATAGTTTACATTTTCACTGCTATGCAGATGACACCAAGCTCTATTGGTCCATGAAGCCAGATAACACACAGCAATTAGTTAAACTGCAGGAATGTCTTAAAGATATAAAGAGCTGGATGGCCGCTAACTTTCTGCTTCTAAATTCAGATGAAACGGAGGTTATTTTACTCGGCCCTGAAAATCTTAGAAATATGGTATCTAACCAGATTCTTACTTCGGATGGCATTACCTTGGCCTCCAGTAATGCTGTGAGGAACCTTGAATAGGATGTCCTTCAATGCACATATTAAACAAATATGTAGGAGTGCTTTCTTCCATTTGCGCAACATCTCTAAAATTAGAAATATCCTGTCTCAGAGTGACGCTGACAAACTAGTTCATGCATTTATTACTTCTAGGCTGGACTGCTGTAATTCATTATTATCAGGATGTCCTAAAAACTCACTGAAAAGCCTTCAGTTAATTCAAAATGCTGCAGCAAGAGTACTGACAGGGACTAGAAAGAGAGAGCAGATTTCTCCTGTTTTGGCTTCCCTTCATTGGCTTCCCGTTAAATCCAGAACTGAATTCAAAATCCTGCTCCTCACATACAAAGTCTTAAGTAATCAGGCCTCATCTTATCTTAATGACCTTGTAGTACCATATCACCCTATTAGAGCACTTCGCTCTCACACTGCAGGCCTACTTGCTGTTCCTAGAGTATTTAAATGTAGAATGGGAGGCAGAGCCTTCAGTTTTCAGGCCCCTCTTCTGTGGAACCAGCTTCCAGTTTGGATTCAGGAGACAGACACTATCTCTACTTTCAAGATTAGGCTTAAAATTTTGCTTTTTGCTAAAACATATAGGGCTGCATCAGGTCACCCTGAATGGATGATGCATTGAGTAGTTCTTCTTCAGTCACCTTTCTCACTCACTATATGTTTATAGACCTTGTTGCATTGAATCACACTTGTTATTAATCTCTGGCTCTCTTCCACAGCACGTCTTTTGTCCTGTTTTCCTCCCCTCACCTCAAGCCTTCATGACAGATGGCCGCCCCTCCCCGAGCCTGGTTCTGTCGGAGGTTTCAGGAAGAAACCTCCAGCTAGGGAGTTTTTCCTTCACGCTGTTGCCAAAGTGCTTGCTCATAGGGGGTCATATGATTACTGGGTTTCTCTGTGTATGTATTATTATAGGGTCTACTTTACTATATAAAGTGCCTTGAGGCAACTGTTGTTGTGAATTTATTTACGTGTATAAATAAAATTGAACTGAGTTGAACTGAATGTCAAAACTATCACTGTCTCCCAGTGCCCCCGTTTGCCAACCTCTTCCTTTGAATGCTTCCCTGTACTTCCTCATTCCACCACCAAGTTTCCATGTCCTCATCTCTCCGATAGAATGCCATCATTATTTTAAAGTATTCATCAGACACTTTTAGCTGCGTGTTTTAGTTTTTAATATTCTGCTTTTATCCAGAAAAGAGCAGCTGAGGCATTTATCTTATTTACTCTGTCTCACATGAAGAGAGAGCACGCACTGAATTTCTTCTTTTGAAATGCTTCATCCAAAGAGCTCACAGACATCGGACTATCAATTATACACTATATTTGCTTTCTCCCTCCCTCTCTGTTTAGCCCACAATCATAGAAAGCCATTGTGTTTATCTTGTCCTCTTGTTTAAGCAGTCATTACAAAGGAGTACCCAATTTTTCAACACCAAATTTAAAAGTATTTTTAAGGTCTCCACTATCGACTCATATTAAAACCGCTCCCTAACAATAAGAAAGATGATTCACATACATATTCAGAAGAACGTTATTCTTTCCTTTTTCTACTCTATATAGAATGATTGTTGTAAAATTCAAAATAGGTGATTATTAGTAGAACCACCACATTCAGCTAACTTTACAGGGAACTTCACACCATGAAGTTTTGATCTCAAACCGGTACAAAAGTACACAGAGCATCTTTGTGCTTTTTTTGTGTATTTGATTCACAACAGCATGTTCTGGACTGTCTGTTTATGCTCCCATAATCCTTTAATTCAACAGCTGGTGCGGATCCCTGTTTGAGTAATCAGCAAATATTAGTGTTGCAGTTTGTGGTCAAACTACATGATATCCTTTGTGATACTCCATCATAATGTCCAATGTGTTCAGTGTGTCCAGTATGTTTTTTTTGTCTTTCAAGCCACTGACTACACAGCAATGGTAAAGTCTGCCTTTTCTTTTTTACTCTTTAAATTTAATTATTTTCTGTATTCAGGTCAGTTCAAAATCTGTTAATAAGAGAAGAAGGTTAGAGGGAAGATCAAAGTTATGGATTTCTGTTACATTATAGAGATTAAAGGATTGTCAGAATGTTAACAGGCTCCCCAAAATCTGGCAGTGTGCATAAAAATAGAGGTAGATTCTAAAAAGCAGGAACCAAAAATACTGAATTCAAAGGGAACAACTTTCATCACCTCCATACGAAGTGTAAAAAATGGATGCAGCCACAGTGGCATCAACCATTGGTTAGTGAAGCCCCTTTGTGATGTCTTGGACTTTTGCTAACCTGATGTCTGCCATTAGAAACTGTATGGGAGGGAGAGTTGTGAAAGGACAGTGTGAGCTGAGTTTGACCTAAAACTGGCAATTAGGCTGCGACCACACATACAGGGGTATTTTGTAAACAGAGATTTTCCGTTTTTGTTTAAAAAAAAATCTCGTTCACCCGTAATCGCAAAAAACAAAGTCAAACGCTGTCAAGAACATGCCAAAGCAACAGGTGGCGATGTAATCCTAACTGGGTAGAAGTGTTGGCCAATCAGAAGTCTAGAAGCCTGAGAGTAAACAAAGATGGTGCATAGAAGCAGTTAATTACTGGTATGTAAATAATTTTGCTGTTAATTAGTTATTGTAAAAGATATTGCTGTTAGAAAAGGATAAAGGAGGACTGTCTCACAATCCATTACTAAGCTAACAAAAAAAATACATTGTATGTTCAGTGTTAATGAGCTTGCCACTGGTAAAGTTGAGTTACTTGTCAGGTGAAGAAAAATCATTTGTTAAACTAATATTTATCAAGCCTTGCACAATTAACCCAAATGACACGTGTAATAAAGCAGAAACTTGGAAACTCAGACAATGAAGTGAGTTGTAACTGTAATAATTGTGGATGGACCTGTCATAATATGCCTACATACATACCACAGGAAGGAAACCCTGGTCACTATGATGGTTTGCTGCAAGGAGCAGTATAAGCCAAAATGGATGGATGATAAATGAAAGGAAAAATCTTAACCCTTACACCAAGGAGATCTGTCTCTGTTGTACTGTGGTTGCATTTTGCTGAGATAGTTTAGTTCCACTTGTCCCTTAAGAGGGAAGGGTCACCATAAATCAATACAAAGTTCTTCTGAGTCATCACCTTTTTCCTATGATGAAACCCCTGATAGGAGTCATGTCTTCCAAGATGGCATCCAAAGGGAATTGAGGCTCACTGAATCATTTGATTAAATTTATGTGATTCTGTAGTTTTCAGTCACGAGATCTCAAACTCAGTGGGAATCGTTCGTACTCACTTAATTTTCTTACCTAATCTTTGATTCAATCACGGAGTTTTAATAGAAGGAAAAAGTTGTTGAGCAAGCTTCCCTGGATTCATGACATTAGCTTTCCTTTACTTATAGCCCTTTTCTGCTAGTACAAACTCGGGTCAATTCAGTCTCACGTGTGTCATTTTTAGGATTTTTTTATTAGGTCGTAGTACCTGGTACCAGGTACTTTTTTACTATTCAGCCAGGTGAGCTGAAGTGATCTGAAAATGCGACATCAGTAGACTGCATGTTTCGACTGGCTAGTCAGTGGCAATACTTGATGAGTCATGAGAGCATCTACCTAATAAAAATTAAAACTGCATTTTTGAAACCGAATAACAACACTGTGATCCCCAAGCTTGAAAAAAGCAATACACCGAGCAGCAGATATACCTTCACCTCTGCGTCCTTATTGTTGTGGTGTTTGTGTCCTATACAAGTAATATCACTGGACTTTCTGCTTTGTTGCTATAATGACCCCACTCACATTAGGTGGTACTCAGTTGTAATGGAAAACAACTGAAATCGAGTGGAAAGGGGTTATTATTGTCTTGGTATACAAAAATGTTTTACTTTTGCTGTTTAAAAAAATAATAATAAAAATAATAAAAGCTAATATTGGTACCCTGGCCTTTTATGTTTCATATTTTATATTTAAATTAAGTTCCTGGTAGCAGTACTGTTTTAATTAAATTTTATAGAGCTGCTGCACAATGTGTCACGTCAAAATTTGCATCTCATATTTGCATAGGAATACTGTAGACATGAGATACCTTAAGAATACTGTGACTATTACAGACAAGTCTGCAAAGTGGAAATATAGCAGAAAGCTTATTACGCATTGACGAATTAGTCTAATTCAAAAATATAAAAAAAAAACTCTTCAAAAAGAGCCAAAGCACTGAAAAATACTGACAATATAAAAACCAGTGGTGATGGAGTGCTGCTGACTTAAACTGAGAAAATAGTCTGGTGGTGGAAAGAATATTTTCAGGGTCTCGTCAATGACATTGACACACCTTCCACAGAGAAGGAGGCTATGTTCCAGCTTCAAAGAGACACACTTCACAGTCTCCTTGGGAAAGCCTATGCCAAGAGTCTGCCCAGTGTTCAAATCTAGGATTCAGGAAGAATAATAAAGTTTCCATTCTGGCCATGGAACACTGGATCAGCGTTTTATCCTCTTGAGTATATTCAAAGGTATGTGGGAGTTTGCCCAAGCAGTCTACATGTGTTTTGTGGACTTGGATAAGGTATTCTTCCATGTCTCTGAGAAGAACCTGTGGCGACGTGCTTCAAGAGTAGTGGGTACTTGGCCCATTGCTGTGAACCATTTGGTCTCTGTACAACTTCAGCAAGAGCTTGGTCCATATTTCTGGCAAAAAGTCAAACCCATTCCCAGTGAGTGTTGGGCTGCCCTTTGTCATTGATCCTAGGCATAGCTGAGTCTGGGACAAATGGAAAAGAGAATTTAAATTGATTTAAAACTATCTTGAACTGTTTGTCAATTCCCAAGTGATCTTTCGTGGAATATAGTGTCCTGTCAACTGAGAAGACATGGACTGGAAGCTCTAAAATGACCAAGTCTGTCATCAACAGAAGGAATCAGAAGGCTAGATTGAAATCTGCTGAGGAACGTTTCACTTTTGCTCTTTGAAAAAATAAAAGCTAATATTGAAGTCCTGGCCTTTTGTGACTGACATGTTTCCTGTCTTCTTGAATTTAAATTAACTGCCAGCTAGCAGTGCTGTTTTAATTAAACTCAATACAGCTGCCACACAGTCTGTGACATCAAAACTTGAATCTCATTAGAATACTATAGACCTTTTATACCAGGTAAGGATACTATGATAACTGTACACTACACTACACTACAAAGTGAAAATACAGCAGATGGCATTTAGTAATATTTAGTAATATAAATAAGATGGATGGAGCTGAAGCATGTTACTTGATTTGAAAAATATTGATAATATAAAAACCAGTGCTGCTGACTGATGATTAATCAGGTGGTGGAAGAAATGTTTTGAGGATTTTGTAATTCAATTGATATGCCTTCAATAGAGGAAGAAGGGTCTGGACATGAGAGGTGTCTTGGCCATAAATGGGGGTAAGGTCACTGAGGTAGCTGTTCAAGTCAGTGGTTCTGCTTTTTTAAGAAGGGGGGCCAGAGAGTGTGTTACAGCTTCAGAGATCACAATTCTCAGCCTCCACTGGAAGATCTGTGCCAAGGTAGAGCAGATAGTCCAGGATTTAAGAGAAACAGTACAGTTTTTGTTCCTGCAATGGAACACTGGACCTACTCGTTATTCTCTTTAGTTTGTTCAAAGGTGCATAGGACGCTGCAGGTATTTATTAAAGTCAAAGAAAGGAATCTGACTTACAGCAAGCTGTAGACAACAGATTCAGCACACAGTTTTTTTTCTCTTTTTTGCTAATTCAGTGAAACCTGAAAAGCACATTGTGGATTACACATTACTCTTGCAAAACGCAGATATGTCATGGACACATTATTTTCTACATTCTAACAGACTTAAATGTGTTATGTCACATACTGAAGTGACATTTCACTAGCTAGAATTACATGCTAATTCCCATCTTTAACGTCTCTCATATATAATGTGAATTCAGTGTCTGATCACCTGAGCAGACATGTCCTGGAAGCACCAACATGACCAAGCATCATGACCAGCCATCAGTGGAAAGATTTAAAGGGCTGGACTGCTTAAGATTTCTTTCTCTTTTTTTAGACAGAGAACATAGACAAGTGTTTTTTGACAAACCAGAAAAAAATGTATCTAAACTGTGTGATGAAGCTGCTTTGTTTGCTGTAGCTCAGGAGGTAGAGCAGGTCACCTACTGATCGGAAGGTCGGTGGTTCGATCCCTGGCTCCTCCAGTCTGCGTGTCAAGTATCCTTGAGCAAGATACTAACCCCAACTTGCTCTCCGATGCATCCATCGGAGTATGAATGTGTATGAATGTCATTAGAAAGCACTAAGTGTAGATGAAGTGCTTGTGAGAATGGGTGTGATTGGGTGAATGAGGCATGTTGTGTAGAGCACTTTGAGTACTCCGTGAGAGTAGAAAAGCGCTGTATAAGAATCAGTCCATTTACCATTTACTTTGTTTGGAGGAGCATTGCAACATGACTTTGTTCTCATTCATAGTTACATTGCAGCAAGCAAAAACTAATGTTTGTTAGAAGTTTCTTTACTAACACCCTGTTGCTTCCCCGCAATCAGCTTCTGATAAACCAACAATGTTTATACAAAATAATGCAACTCATCATGCTGCAAAATGGATACAGCACTGAAGGTGATATAATTATTATAAGAAAAACTTTATCTTGGAGTCCTGATTGGAACCCAATTAAGAATCTTTGGAAGACTAAAGATAATGTCATGGATAAGAAACGCATGACATTTAGCTAACTGTGGAAGAGAGAATGGACCAAGGTCAAACCACAGCAATGTGAGAAACTGGTAACATGGTGCAGGCGAAGTCCCTGTAAGAAAAAGGCCTGTGCACTTCCTACTGGCAGTCAGTGATTTCACTTGCTTCAGCTACACCTTTCTTGCTGATGTTGGAATGATTTTAAATGTAAAACAAGAAGTGACTTGCTTTTAATTTCTCTCTGTATTAATGTAAAAGTCAAATCCCAAAACACCTTTGATGTAATCCTGAACTCCTTCATCTTTTCCTCACCACAGGGTGGCACTAGCAGTTTGAGAAGAGGAGACAGATAGAGAGGAGCAGGAAAGAGAGGGAGAGCAGCAGTTGATGCAACACGGCACAAGTCATCACTGCGACAATGCAGATTAAAGCAGAGGAATGAAAAGAGGAAATAACACAAGAAGAACCTGACAGGGCAAAAGAAGCGGAAACAAGAAAACAAGATGCTTTGTCAGGAGCTGTATTTGTATGCTGCTCACAGTCCCTGTAAATTAGAGAAGAGAGAAGTGTGAGGAGGAGAAAGGGAAATGTGTATATGCATGTGCGTTTCCGTGTGTTTTAGAGGTAGGATGGGGGTAGGGATACAGAGCTGGACAACACAGCTAATTCAGATAGCAACAATTCAGAGCTGGTTTTCTCATTTGTGTCCATCATTGAACACACACAACAAATCTGTGTTGGCAGACTGATTGTTGACAGTGAGCGCACACGTTTATAGGATATTCTTGATTCCACTTGAATTACTGCTGTCTTCTTCTACTGTCACTGTGTAATCCCAGCAGTCTGTTGAAAGCCCTGTCAACTGAAACCTAAAGGGAGACATGAAGCCACTCCTTCTCGCCAGATGAACCTCTTTCATGTCAGTGTGCCTTGGGACAGGATACAAAGAGGAGTTTAAGAAAATCTACAAAATCTCTATTTTCTTTCTTTCAGTATTTATAATGCAGCTTGGTTGTTTCAGCTGATCTTCACATGTCAGATAGCTTCTGTCACATGTTGTTGATAGATGAGTTTCCTCTGGGGACTTCCTGTGCCTTTTGACTACTAAAGTAGATATAATAAAATGGTACTTGAAATGTTTTTATATTACAGCTTGAAGTTCAGGTAAAGTTCATGTCCACAAATGAACATGGAAATGCTGATATTCAATACTGACTGAAGATGTGTACACTTACCAGTTTAGACCACAAATGTTTTCCCAAGCTGGCCCATTGAGTACAAGATCAAGAATGACAGACAGACTACTCTTACATATTTTCTTTAGCACTGCATGGGGCCCTATTATTTGCACATTGTTGCTTAAATTCTACTGTTTGGCTGTAGGGAGTAATTTAGCTTATTTGAATTTAGTAAAAGCCAAACAAGGTAAGATTTTGCCATTTTTGGATAACATGTATCACATGGAGTATTTGCTGTCCACTTTAGTAACTGGGCAACTATTTTCTGAACTTGCAAGTCTAGTGGGCTTGCAAATTGTCTCTCGAGTTGCCGAATTGCAAACAATGTGTGCCAGGAGCACAAACCCTTAACAGCTTACTGAAGGATACTCAACATAGGTGAATGGGGATTGTTATCAGTTGACTTCTTATTTACAAAATAAAGACTTTGGCAGCATTTTATTTAATAGTTACTGTATATAGCTGTCTGAAAAAACAAAACAAAACAAAAAAACAGGAAACTCTGTACATGGGAACAGCTATATTGCAAATTTAGCTGTATTAAAAAATACAGTCAGTGTGAGCAGGAAGTGTAGTATAGGCCATATATGGCACAAACGGCTCAGTTGGAGAAGCTAACATGTAGCCCAAAGAAAACTGAGGCACATGTGGTGCAAATATTCACTGCAGATGTTGGTAAAAGATGACAATATATTTTTAAAAAACCATAGCTTATAAAGAAAAAAAAAATCTAAAATTAAAATCATAATCTGTTTAACATAGCATTATTCCAAAACCAATTTAACTTCTGAGACTCTGCAAACATGGTAGCTTATGCCTGGTCTTTGTCATATTATTGTGGAGGCCATCTCATTAGAACACTGTCAATGAATATACTGAATAATGGCAAGGTACATCTACAGGTCAAACATTCAGTCGCTGACATCTACAGTTTTAATCACTGATGACTCTAATTGAAGCTGTGCCCTATGACACTCAGATATAGGACTGGCTATTAGTAGATGCTAATCATGAGTCAAGTATAATGTCAGGTAATATCGTTTCTTCCATTTATGTAACCTGTTGGTGTGCTTCAATAAACTGATTTGTAGAACATTAGCAGTACATAAGTACTTCTATGACAACCAGAGACACAGAAGACAGAAAGGATTGTTTCTTCTCAGGGGAGGGCAGGTTATGCCTTTGTCATCCTAGGGAGAAAAAGCACAATACTGAATTATAAGCATCAGAAGTGATGTGAAAATGGGACTATGCATGCTCACTGACAAATGGCAATGGTACAACACAACCATCTGAAATGAAGCTTATACATAAGTTCAATAAGGAAGATCTGTAATCATTCCTGCTTTGCTAGGTCTTAGGCTGCTTTTCTGTTTAAATGTCTACCACGCTGTCAGTCTCGATACCTGACATCATTGCTCTAGTCCAAAGAAAGACATCAAAATAAATCACAACAATCTGTTAATCTGTTATACTGTTATACAGCAATGTGTTAACCATACCTGAATCCAGTTCCTTGTGAATGAGTGCAGCAGAATGTCGGGTTGCCACATATCACTGTGGTGGCTTTTCTGTAGGTCCAGCAGGACAGCAGCCCTTGTCTCCTCCCCTTCACCACTTTGTCGTGTTTTCTGACCTGCTGGTGTTGCTGTTGAAACATTTTAATCATAATTTCACAAATGGATTATTTTCAAACAAAAATAAACAAGTTTTATAAAATATAGTAAGATGTGGTTTATTAGTTTATTCCACAGTGTTTATATTCTGATCTCTTGCATTTCAAAGATAGAAGAGAATTAATCTCCTCTGCCTGTTTGGAGCAAACTCCTTTGGTATATGTTGTTTATAACAGCCTTAAAGGAGCAAACATTATTTAGGCCCACAAAGTTCCGCTTTCTCAATTTTTCATAAAAAGGAGCCCTTGCGTGGTTAGTGTAGCACTGAAGAATTTAAGTTCATAGATTTGAACCAGAAAAACTAATTATGAGGGTTAAACTAGGTTAAAACACTGCATGTGTCTACAAACTGCCTCATGTTTGAAATTTTTGTACTGTAATACTTTTTGATGTCATAAATCATAACCCCCTTTTAGAGGTTTTGCACAGCACTTACAAAAAGCTTTTCCCTCATGAAGATTCATCACAGCAGCTGCTGTAATGCAGGTCTGAGGTTTACATTTGAGAATATGTAACCTCAGTGTTCTTATAATGAAAACAAAATATGAGCCTCTGAAAGGAACGGCTCAAAGTAATGTAACACAGTCACTGTCACAATTCAGCAGGGGTTAAAGAGGCTCTGTAAAAAATGTGGAAATGTCTGCACAAAAGCCAACACCATAGCACACAGGCACCACACAGACTTGTCTGGGAATTGAACCCAGGATTTCTAACACTATAGCAAGAACCATTCTACTAGACCAACAAGCCCGAGTGTGGTGCTAATGTGCTCAACCTAAATTTTGCTGTTAGGTTCAAATTTTAATTTCTATTATAATTCTGACTTTAATTGGTCATGAAAACAAGATAATCAGAGTAAAACTCTGACTTGTTTTCAGTTACTTCTGGTAGGACTGGAGAAGGTTTTTTCTTTTTGGTGGTGCCAAAAGACCATAAAGGTGGTTGGATGCCAACTCGTCATTGATTTCTGAATACTACTGAAGCCCGGGCCATTAAGAAATTACTTTATTTTTCACCCATAAAGGGCTATTTTGCTAGCGTCCCTGACCCCTAAAGATACTGAATTTTTGGCCATCTTCTTATATATTTCCAGTTTACTGTTTACTTGGATGAATATTACAGTCTTCACCAGAGTAGAGCACTTTAGCCAGATTTAAGAGCTCTACATGACTAAAAGCAAAAGAAACCATGGTGCATGGTAAATCAGCATTTCAGCATTTCAATAATAAATGTTGCTGTTTCTCAGCTCTCAGCTATTATTAACTCAAGTTTTACAAACATGCTGTATAACTCAACTTACAGTGTGATCTTATAAAAAGTGAGAAATTAGTTTAACAAATGCTCAGTTCAACTGAATATATCACCACACAGCTTGGCATTTATTTTGTCATGGCAGTTCTCTCATGTTTCCTCTCATGTACTAAATTGCCAACTTATATGACACAACAATAGCTCAACAGCTATTGAAGCTTGGTTTTGGATAAGATGATGGTCAGAATTTATATCAGAACAGACACAAAACCAGTTTCAGAATGATTACACTCTTTGTAACAGTGGCATTCCTTTTCTCTATCACTTGTGTTTTTATGTATTAAATTTTTTCACTTTTTGATTATACAGTCTGTATTTCCTTTGAGAGACACACGAGTAATGATTTCCAGGAAGTAATATAGCAGGTGCCAATTAAAAATGTTTTGTTGAGTAATGGACAAATAACCTCTGACCTTTAAGAGCCACATCAGGCTCTTCCATCATTCCTGTCACTCTGCATTTTACATGCTGTTATTAAGCATGGACTTTTCAAAAATAAAGCTTTATAAAATGATGTATATAAATGATGTATAGTTCTACTGCATATTCTGCCATACTGTCTGATATTTGCCACTATTGTTCCAGTTAGACTGAATGCTGGCCCTGCAGTAATTTCAGAAGGTTGCTGCTGGGAAAGAGTCAATACTTGGAGTCAAGATCACACCTGTAAAAAATTTGAGAGTACATGGAAGCAATCGATATTTAAAATTTATTTCCTGCACGTATACTTAGAACTGCCTGACAGAGAGTGATACTTTTAAATCCAGCATGAGAACCAGCCAACAGGTAGTGTTGTGTGAGTGTGCCAATGCTAGAAAAAAAAATAAGTGCAGGAAATAGTTATTACCGATTTTATATGTAATAAGTTCACTTTTGTGTTAGTTGGTTGACATAGTCAGCACACACAGTTCATAAAGTGTGAGTAGTGATTTTGTTTTAATTTAACCCTAGAACACTATCGCTATAAATAGTAACACAATCACCAGTGCCGGGTGATTTTTACCCGATATAATATAACCAATAAAAAGTAATCAAATATATCAAAATATGACAACACATGACAAATTAGAGTGGTCTTCTTTTACTTTCAACTGTGCCATGCCTAACAAAATGAAAAAAAAACCCTCCTAAAACAAAATAATGACTCTGGAAAGCTGGTCTTTGGTCCACCCATTCCTGGGAAATTTGAGACTTCCCTGGTGAAGGCACAGGCTCCTCGACACGCAAACAGCTGCAGGAGAGAGAAATCATGTAAATGTATTTGCTCGGGTGTAAATCACCCGGCGATAGTGTTCTAGGGTTAAACATAATTTTTTTTTAATCAATTATTTATGTTAGAAGCTATCACCTGCATATGTGCATACCAACACACAGATTTCATTTCATGTCACAGATTTCCATTAAGAAGTATATTGCAAATATTTTCTTTAGTCGTGAATTTTTGAAGTCTGAACCTCATTATTTTAGCTGTTTTTCTAATCATCACCATCTGCTTCTTATTTTCCAAACTGAAGGGTGACTCTGTAATAAACCCACAAGAAAAATTAAGGAAAATAGGGGTGCTGGTTAAGCTCACTGGAATGAGCAGATGTGCTGCACGGCTGGCCAGGGTTTGAGTTTGGCCCTTTGCTGCATGTCTTCACTTTCCTCCACTTTCCTGTCAGTCTTCACTGTCCCTATCAAAAATAAAGCCATAAGAAAAAATTAAGGAAAATATGGAACTAAATGCATTAAATCATGGTTCTGCTATTAATGTTTCATACTCAGTGTTTTTAAATAATATGGATACAGAGCTAGATCAATGATGAAAAAGGGCGACAATACATTTTTTTTTAATTTTGAAAAAAGATGGTACTTCTCACTGCTTCAGTGGCCATAACGTAACTTCCTGGTGGGGAAATTATAGCAGCACTGGAAGTGCCTGATGAGAAGACAATCTTGATGGTAAAGCAGCTGATTTAAATAAGGAAATGTTTTGGATTTTGAATACCAGAATATTGTGATCGCACCTCTTCACTGAAACTGGGTTGCAAGAAAAGACAGTGGAGATGTTATTGTGGCATTGTGGTGCAGTGATTACTACGCCAAGGAAAAGGTTCTCCTGCTTGGTTGGGGCCTTTCTGTGTGGACTTTGAATGTTCTCATTGGGTACTTTGGTTTCCTCATACACTCCAAAGACATTTCAGGTTAACGGGTTCTAAATTGGCCGTGGGTGTGAGGTTAGTTATACAGAATAAAAACACCAGATACTGGCGGGTAGTAGCTATGCTGAGTGGCGAGTGAATTGTCATACCATATAATCTAATGTTTAGTAACGTTAGATAGAAGAAAGACACTTTTAAGGACTGGATCTCTACGACACTAGAACACTCTTACAATTAAAAATCAGCAGTTTGGGGGGGTCTTGAAAAAAGCTTTGTCATGGGTTTTTTTGATGACTTATTTCATATCACCTGAACTTACCAGTTCATTTCTGTAAGTGAAATAAATGTTATTTTTTGATTCAAGAACAGAGCTTATACTGTAGAAAGGACAGTGTGTTTTCATGTGTACAGAAGCAGCAGGGACTCAGGGTGTTTTTAGAGGGGTATAATTGAACAGTAGGAGTGCAGGAATGCAACAACTGGACTTTAATCTTAACAATGTAGTCATTATCATCTCTTTGATTTCATTGTTGTTTTAGAATCGATGAGGGAACTACATTTCAGTGGCATGATTTGTCCCAGCAAACAACGTTTTTAGAGGACAAAGCGTGAAATTGACTTTCATCTAACCCATCATGACTTTACACAAACATCCATGAAGAATATGTTTTTCAACCACTAGTAATGAAAGACAATCAAAGGATTAAGGAACACTTCACTTTTACTTTAACATATAGTATATACAGATATGCAATCTTTACTGTAAATCTGACAGCACAGGTATACAAATACCGCACTCATCACTTTCCTATGAAAAGTCATGGTATTCTTACTTGGTCAGAGCTTATTAACATTACATTGTTATTTCAACACAACATGAGATTGATGACCTGGTACATTAACAGTTGTTAACAGTCTCCAGTGTCATCCATCCATCCATGTTTTTCTGCTTATCCGGGGCCGGGTCAAGGGGGCAGCAGCCTAAGCAGAGAAGCCCAGACCTCCCTCTCCACAGCTACCTCCTCCAGTTTATCCAGGGGAACCCCGAGGTGTTCCCAGGCCAGCTAAGAGATGTAATCTCTCCAGCGTGTCATGGGTCTGCCCCAGGTCCTCCTCCCAGTGGGACATGCCCCGAACACCTCTCCCAGAATCTGCCCAGGAAGCATCCTTATCAAATGCCCGAACCACCTCAAATGGCTCAAAAGGAGACAGTTGAGGTTTCCTTTCATCACCCAACTAATTTAATGCAAATGTTTAGTTTGTCTAATAGTTTGTTTGTTTTTATTCAGTTTGGTCTACAGTTTGACATCTATTAGAGAGTAAAAGCTTTAACAAAACATTAAGAGGAACAATTTTATTTCTCTTTATTACATACTTGGAGCATCTGCCAGCTATAATGAGAGTTAATCTGTTCAGTTAATTTCCATTTTGTATTGATGGCTTCTCATAATCAACATGTAGGATGTGGCATTATCAAAGAACCTATTAAAAGATAACCACCAAGCTATATAAAACTCTCAGAAAACCTGACCTCATTCACTGTGTCACATACGGTAGCATGAACCCTCCTACATAATAACCTGAGAGTTTGTTTCCAGTGTCAACTTAACAAACTGATGAATCCAGCATGTTTGGTATCCAATGTTTGAGATGGGCTTTGTGTTAATTTTCTCACATATTACTCTGATTTCTTACAAAACTGTATTAATCTTTCACTACAAAGCAATAAGCAGTATTTTATTAGCTTCTAGTTTATACAGCTTAGTCTCATATAATTTTAGTAAAATGATTTATGTTATTTTTCATTATTATTATTATTATTATTATTATTATTATATAAAAGCAATTTCATCATGACAGAATTTTTAAAATTTTGCCTCATTTTTGTGAGTTATTAAGACCTTTTTTTCTGCCAAACCTCTAAATAAATTCATTTTTAAGCAATAAATCAGACAAAAAGTCTGCATGTGGCAAAAATTATGAAAATTAAAAACTCATGTATGCAAATTCATAATATGTTTTTTTATTTTAAATATTTTCCAGAAGGTTCAATAAACACTCCAGTTTAACAAAGTTTCTAGCAATTGTTTCATGGTTGAGGACTCACAGAGCTAAAATTACTAAGATTCTTGGTAACTTAAGTAATGCCAACACGTGGAATCTTAGCCTAAATGCAATGTCAGCACATGGGATCAACTGCAGATTTTTTATCTGCTTAACCTGTCACGCAATAATGAGTGAACAGGTTTTGCCAGATACGCAACGACCTGTCAGTCTATTGTCCAATTAATTTTGAGCCTCTGAAAAATGTATAAAAATGGCTATGGTTATGGTAATTCCTAAATGGTTAATGTAATACTTTTGTTAAATTTAGAAAGTTTTAAACTGCAAGTCTGTACTTTAATCACATCTTGAATATTTGATTAAAGTCCATGTTGGTAGTGTACAGAAAAAATATTAGAGGCAAAGTACTAGCTGTAAATCCATAGGTTGACTGCGGCAGTATGAAACACAGAACTTCACCTCAACATCTTTCAGTCTCAGGTTATTGAAAATCCAATATTTAACTTCTGTTTTTATTACACTGTGTAGAACTGTTCATACTTGAGGGCTGAAAGTCGATATTTTTACATAGCTAAGCAGCTTTTTCTTTCTTTAACTTAATTTTACAACAATTTCATGCAAGTTTCTGGTCAAAATTTCACTTTTGTTCATTTTAAAAAACCCATAAATAGCTATTTTTGGATGCTTTTTGTTAGTTTGATGCTATTTTTATCATGGTAGCTTTCAACATTGAGATAAACATTGTCCTTTTTATAGAAATATTGGCTTTATATGAAAATAACCCAAATAGATAAGCAGATAGCAATAATAATAATAAAAAAAAATTAGTCAAGTTAGTTAATATTTATTAAGTCTTCCTAAAGGATGCAGATACTCAGACAGACTCTTGCCAGTAAACACACAACAGGATCAGTCTTTGTCATTTCAGTATAGTTTAGATGATGGAGACGTGCCATTATCTGTTCTGATTGGCTGAATGTGTGATTAATGTAATGTGATTGTCAGAAGGTGAGACAGATTAGTTTTGATCAGTTGTGCAAGTGGTGTCACGATCTGTCACGTCGTGCCTGTTTACAGCCATTTGTCTTAATTGCTGTATCAGTTGGCATTTCATCAACTGCTTTCACCTTCTGAACTCAGTTTCTTTGTCTTCCACCATCTTCCCTCATTTCAGCTTCACTAGCCCATGGTCTTGGGTTAATGGCGTGGTTGTGTGCTGAACCGATGCAAAGCCTGCACAGATCTTTGCTTTCCTCCGTCCACATGTTTTAGCTGTGTACCATCACTGGATATCATAAGGGACCAAGCAGTTTAGAGACCCACAGGAACAACTGTTCAAGAAGTGGATTTCACTGTACCCAAAGATGGGAGAAAAGATGATAGCAAAATAAATAAAAAAATAGTTTGTTTATGCTGTTCCTGGTCCTTTAGCCTGGCCCTGTGGTGAAGAACAAAGTCATAATAGAAAAAGCTTCTTTCCAGTGAAGTGAACCGGAGCGTTAAAGACAATGGAAAGCATCGACTTGAGAGATGGTCTTTGATTCTCATGCTGCTTTTTTTTTTTGTAATATTTGATTTTTTTCTGCCTTCTTCACCTTTGTGATGAGGTCCTCTGTCACTCCTTTCCTATACAAGACCACTTTTTAACCATTCACCATTCTACCTAAACACAATTTTAACACTACATATAGGAGAGTATAGAAAAACAGACATACACAGCACTGATATCCCCATTACATCACCTGCACCGAGAGTTCCTTTTCTTTTCAGGGATACTGTGGACTCTGTGTCTTGTATGGACACACACCAAGATATAACTGATACTACTGCTCAACTACTACTACTCATGCACACAGTGATGAGACGCAGGGCAGAGAAAAGCACTGAAAAGAGAAAAACGATTAAAATAGTCCTGTCTTAAATGCACACCTTTTCATCTGAATTTCAACGTTCACTGTTTCAAATAGCAAGTCGTGCATTAGCTTTTCAATCGTTCAATTCCAAGAAAAAAATCTTTTTTTTCTTTTCTTTTTTTTTTTTTTTTTTTAGAAAAAAATCTAAATGAATTTATGGACCATTGCTCTTTAAACGCTGTTTGTTTCTGCATGGGTTTTATTGTTAGTAATATTTTAAAACAAATAATTTTTTTTTCCTTCAGCTCCACTGTTGTCCAAAAATAATAAAAAGTGAGAAATCAAAAATTAAAAAAAAAATCAATGAGCCACACTGGTTGACATGTTCTTTCACTCCCATGATTGGACACTGTGTTTGGTACTACAATAGGACAACAAATGTTTGTTGTTCTTTGCACAGCCACATATAGTGTGCACATAAGGTCACTGATGGCTTTATTATTTCCTGCTTGCATCAAAGATAATACTCCTCACAGTTAGAAAGCTGTTAGTTATATTTCAATACAACTACTTTTTATTGACATAATAAACAGAATAGTAATTGTACCGTAAGTGGTTTAAATATAAACAAATATATATATAAATTACTAAAATGAACTACCTCCCATCTGTCCTCACTCACAATGTACCCAACATACCCAAGAACAACCGTGCTCCCCTCCCTACTCCCCCCACACATCTGCTCTCAGGCATGATTTAGACTTCAGCTGGAAATCTGCATTGAAACTTACGACGTAACCAGAAATGCCTCTTAACCCTATGCTGCAACCTTCCACATCATTCAGCTGTTGCAGACTGTGTCGACTCAAAGTGTAGCTGCATTTCTCTGGAGAGGCACGTCAGGTTAAAATGAAAGGTTACGCTATTGGGTTACGTTTCCGGTTATGTGGTAAGTTATGACGTAGATTTTCTGCTGAAGCATAATTCAGGTGTCAGACTGCACTTAATGATCCGGGCCTGAGCACGAGTTTATCTCAGCCTCTTAAATATTCACTCATGTTTTAGAAAAGCTCTCTTGTAGAGGACAGTGAAGCTAATGGTGGTAACTGTTCTGTGGTTTAATTGGTGACATTTATTTATTTGTTTAATAATTGTTACAGACATCTCTCACATGGCTGCAGGGTGAGAAGTTTAGTTATTCGGGAGGGAGTGAGAGTAGAGCTGCTACTCTGCTACGGGAGCCAGCAGAGGTGGTTCAAGCATCTGATTAGTATGCCTTCTGGGCAAAGTTTTCCAGTGATGTCCAACCAGCAGGAGGCCTCAGGGTAGGCTCCGGAGGAATTATGTTTCTCAGCTGGTCTCGGTGTTCCCCTGGATGTGCTGGAGGAGGTGGCTCGAAAGAGATAGGTGTGGGTTTCTCTGATTAGGCTGCTGCCCCCACAACCCAGTCCCAGATAGACGGATGGATGCAATATGAATAAATGTCACCGATACATATAGTAGCAGAATCAAGTGATGAACATAAAGAAACACCTGTGAGCCAAAACTCAGGACACAGGAGTGGAGCTCACTGAGGAGCTAGCCTCGGCTCACAGAGAAGAGGGAAGGAGCAACAGCAGGAGAAGACAACAAAACGCTGATTAAATGAAGAATCATTTCCTGAAGTCTCTCAGTTATAATTCACTCAGTCTGACCTGTTGTGGTTGTTATTTAAAATGAAAAAGTGCTGCTGTGTAGATAACCCAAGAATGCAGTAAAAGAGAGAGGGAAACCTGCAGCCTTAACTGTGCTGGCCCTGGATTATTTACAGTATTATTGTATGCAAATTTTACACAGATGTGATTTTTTAAAAAGTAATTTTCACACATCTTGATTATGATCAGTACTGGGATATCATGACACCAGTGAATTAGTTGTGGTTACGATATTTAAAAGGATGAGTTTAGAGAGTATTAGTATTAGTATTGTTAGTATTAGTTTCTATCAACAGTACAGAGAAGGCTAAGCTAAACTGTATTTAATACTCTCTCTCTGTGTGTGTGTGTGTGTGTGTGATACATACACAGACAGTAATCACATTGTTAAACAAGATCCCAAATTTAACAGGGGACTGTCACAATGCTCAAACAGGAGTACAAATACAAAAATGTGCGCACACACACACACACACACACACACACACACACTGCAGATGCAAAGTTAGCAGTTTCCCCGGGCTGTTTTGGGATATTCTGTGGACAAGAGCCTGCTGTCAGCTCTTTGTCTCAGTCCTTTGGTTTATCCTGATTGTTTTATCTCCCTGGGTCTCTTTATACTCCACCCTTTGTCTCTGTGTCACAGAAACTGATAATATCTGTCTCATTCTGCCATAGACCAAAGAAGGCTCATGTTGCTGTGTTAATGTTTTTTTTTTCATCTTTTTTTTTGTTTTCTTGGTGAATAACAAAACACACAACGCCAGCCACCACAAACCACCAGATTAAATTTTGTCGCAGCACAGCTTCGCTGTTTTATCAACGAAGAGGTATGACTGCATGTCAAGGAGAGCTTTACAAGAGGTATTTTTGTTACCCTAGAATGAGAACAGCTGCTAAGCTTTACTTATTGAATTCAGAAGACTCTGACATCTGAGACAAGTCGAAGGAGTGGATCACATCTGCCTTTCTCTCCTCTTATGTTTCTCCGTTATGGCACTCTGATGACGGATCACAGATTTCCTTTCAACCAACTGACAAATAGTATAACAATAATACCACAGAAAATGAGCTGTGATTGGTTACATGGTTATTAGTTCAGTTAGAATGAGCTGCAGACTGGCATGTGCCTGTACCATTGTCAACAAGACTGGTCCAGAAATTAAAAACAAAACAAAACAAAAAGTTCAGCTACAAAGTGTGAAACATGGACATAGCTACCATGACATCACCCACTCATTTGTGAAGTCCTGAAGCCTTGTGGAGAGCGCTTTCACTGTCGCCATCTTGGCATTATGAAACAGATCTGTCACTGTGAAATAGTGTGTGCGGGATTCTGCAGGATATGCTTAAAGGCTACTGTCTTGACAAGGTAGTAGCGAAGGTGGATAATTCTAACACTTAGAAAGGGAAAAATCTACTAAATAAACTCAAAGCTTAAAGAGCTCCTGGCAGGCCTTTAAAAGTATATAGGTTTAAAGCACTAATATGTTGAGTATACTTTTCAGAACCAGAGGTTACATCTAGTTATATCTTTATATTGTCAATGGCTTTTGTCAGTGTATTTCAAGAAAGTTGGCCAGATGAGCCTATGCACCACTGATTTTTTTCTGCTACCATTAAGCTTGCTAATGTTCCTTGTTGTCCCAATACCCTAGCTGATGTTTACCAAATTAAAAAAAATAAAATAAAGAACTTCAATATTAGAAAACAAAAGAACAAACAACAACAAAACCACGTTGATATAATAGTTTTACTTGTTCCATTGATTTAATTTACCTGAACAAGTAAGGATATCAGGGAACTGGTTTTTGCTCCAATTCTTGTGTGTGAAAGCTCACCAGATCTCACAATAGCTTATTAGTATATTACTTACATTTATGGGAAACACAGTGTTTTGACATGCCAGTATGCAGTCCTGTGAAAACCTAAGCACGCCCAATGATTCAGTAGCTTGTAGAACCACCTTTAGCAGGAATGGGTGGAAATTATTGTTTTTGATTCAACTTTTGGTATAAGTTGGTATCGTCTGTCCAGAGTACATTGTTTCAGAAGTCTTGTGGTTTGCAGCTTTGTAAAACTGAGATGTGCTGCTATATTCTTTGAAGACAAACTAGGGTTTCTTCTGGCAGGCCACACTTGTTCATTATTTTGGAATCATGAACTTTAACATATAACAATGTTAAACTGCCTGAGACCCATAAAATCTGAGATGTAGCTCTTAGTTTTTGTTTTCTTTCTGTTTTGTTACTTAGAGTATTGCACAATCTGACCTTGGGGTGAATTTGCTGGGGCATCCACTGCTGGAGGGATTGTGGCATTGTGTAAAACAGAAACCTGAATGCTAAAGAGCAGCAAACTACCCACAACGTTTGCTTTTATAAAGGTGATTACACTTGCAGATGATCAATTAACTGAATTTGATTTGATTTGAGTGCTAGTTACCCTGCTATTTCGCATCGAGAAATAATAGTGTACTTAGTTTTTGCTTTAGCCAAGAGTTGGTATAACTTTTGAGTAAAACACGACACTAAACTCATATCTGGACGTGCTCCACTTCCTCTGTAACCCTTAATTTGGTAAGTGCTGAAGCTAATGGGTCAATCACTACATCCACCAAACATTATGTTGTACTTAATGTACTTGTACACATTCTACAAGTACTAAACGACAGTAAAGAAGTTTATACAGTTGCTTTATAAGTATACACTATGTGTCATCTGGAAGTATCACAATATTGAAAAAAGCCTTTGCCAAAGGACATGTGTTAGGTCTCTACAGACTTTGCAAACTTTAATTTTGGCAGTTTATCCCATTTTTTCCTGGCAGATCCTCAAAATCCACTTCACAGGAGTCTGTGAACTGCTCCTATCAGGTGTCTCTAAGCTAAAGTTTAGAAAGTATGTGAGACTTTAAATAAATTAAGAGCATCTGAATGTTAAAGAAGAAATATGGTTTGTGTGGGTCAATGTAATGTAGGACCATTAATGTAAAGCCCAGGCTGACACAATATGAACACACAGTCATTTCAGTGAGTGTGTGTTAGAGGAGAGAGACACGGGCTTTTAACTGTTTACTCACTAAATATAAAGAGATAACCCAGCAGTGTTTGAGATGGATGTTCCATCACACAGTAAATATTGTCCCTTAGTCATTTTATCCATATTAATCTGTTAATCCCTCAGCTACTTATCCACTGTCATGTGGACACTGCCCACAATATCACTCCACAAACATCCACAAACATCCACAATATACTTGACACTTCAAACTTGTCTCACAGTGTTGATGTCAGGCAGAATGAACCTCATACCATATACAAACACCAGAGGAAACCGAGTCTTTGAGATCATAATTCATTCTGGTCATGTGATCGTCTGCACTGCCAACTATTGGATTACCAGCGGCTGAATTTTTATTTCAAGTGTTAATTAGATATGGCTCCAGAATATTACCACATCCAAGACACACATTTCTATGTAAGTATGTTTGCTTTGAACAGCTGAAACTACAGGTTTTTGTTGTTTTTTTATTCTAACAATGTTTTAAAATGAGCACAACACAGCTTGTTCAACACATAACAAAGAAGTGAAGCAATCAACCAAAGAGAAAAGCACACATTACTTAAACAAATGTAACTACAGTGCAGTCACACCAAAGCAAATGACTGCCAGATTAATTTTCCAGGTTAAGAGACAGTGAAAGAGTCATCTTAGAAGACATCAGATAGATAGATCCAGCACAGACTATGATCCAGATGGGATGACCTGGGAAATGACTGTATCTGATTTAGAGCCTGATCTGCTTTAAATCTATTTCAGATCCATTGCGCCATGCAAGTAAACTCCAGTGCATGCCCAGTTTCCTGATCTGTTATAGAGCCTATGATATCTTCAGAATCTCTGTTATCTGGTAGACCATCTCTCTGTTATCTGTAGTCACCATTGAGTGTCATTTAGATGATTTTCAGTGGAAAATAGCTGCAGGCTCAGAGTTTGAATTTCAGAAACTCTGCCTTTGAAAACATTGTTTAGCACCTCTATATACTGTCTGAGTCAAATATTACCCATTTTGACATTTTACTGCTGAATAAATACCTGAAATTTGGGGGTTTTTTAGCCTGAAATTGGATTAAGTTTTACAATATACCGTGACCCCAACCCTGAATCTTTTTATACTATTGTACATTAGCTATAAAATTTTGTACACTGAGAACATTCTGGGTCACATTTTACTCATATCTGTTCTAATGGATTTTAGATCCAGAAAGGAAAGTGGTGGTTTTAGAACATCTTGAACCTATGAAGTTCCAAGAGTTCAACAGAGACCTTGATTGTGTTTTGAGAAATGTCTCTGTCCCCAGCACATTTGCCAAGGTTCCCACAGACCTACTGGGCTTTAAAGGCTCATTGGGGAATCCCAAAACAGATAAATAGTAAAAGAGCATAGGAGGATAATATACAGTGCACATAAGGAGCAGAGGTCAGGGGGTGCCTTGACACAGACACAAGATCTGTAATAGGATTGCACAGTTTGAAGAGTAGTTTGCATGGTTGCCTGACTTCAAGAAGATTTCTGGGCCTTTCTGTATGGAATTGTCTTGCTCTCCCTGTACCTCTGAGTGTTTCCATCAGGTATTCCAGACTCCTCTCATTATCCAAAGATACTGACTTAAGTGAATTTAAGTTACTTGGTTAATTTAAATTGTGCATGAAGAGGATAGAATAGAATAGCTGTCAGCGGCAGCAGTCATGTGGTGTTGTGAGAAAAGGACCCAAAATGCTGGCACTGGCTGTGACGCGAGGGAGCTTTATTGTAGAAGATGAAAACAACAAAAGCGAGGTCAGAACTAAACATAAACCTAAACTGGGAAAACTAGTAACAAACAAAGCCTGAAACCATAACTCACGGAACAACATGCAGCGAAAAACATACGGAGGTTACACAGGGGATAATGAGCGGAGATGACACGGAGATTGAAGAGTAGAGAAACCCGGAGGTTCACCAAATAACATAGATGGTGCGACAACGAAGAGAGGTAGACACACACTATAAATACACACAAGGTAATCAGGAAATGACACACAGCTGAACCTAATGGGCATGACGAGGCACAGACCTTCAAAGTAAAACAGGAAATCACAAACTGTTTTACAAACACAAACTCAGGGACACGAACAGAGCACCAGGGGAGGGACACAGGTAGGAATAACAAAACACTAAACACAAGAACCAAAACCCTAAGAACTAACAAAGACACATCAAGAAATCAAAGATTAATGATACAGGACCATGACAATAGCCCTTTATTGTCATTGTACATATACAGTGAAATTGTGGGTGCCCCACACCAACTGTGCAGGAATAAAATATAAATAGTAAGACAGCAGGAATAAATAAACAGGAGAAATATATACAATCAACAGAAATATATACAAACTAGAGGAATATATACAAAACAAGAGAAAGGCACATATTGGCGAACCAAATGTTTGGAAGCAGCGCCAAAGGATTTGTTCTGAGTATAGAGTCTATATGTCAGTACTGAGACCATGGCTCAGGTTAGTGAAGAGAGTGGGCAGGGGTGGTGTGTGTGTGTGTGTGTGTGTGTGTGTGGAGGGGGGTGGGGGGGTGACCCCACACCTCCAGTGAGTCTGGAGGTGAGGGATCTGATTGACTTGAGGCGCTGACCAGAGGGCAAAAGGTCAAACAGTTGGCGGGCAGGGTACAGGGGACTTCCTGTGATGGTCCTCTGGTGATGGCTTCCAGGGGTGGCAGAGAGCAGTGAATGATTTTTTTGGGCAGTGTTAATTACCCTCTGTGCAGCCTATCTGTTCTCAATAGTGGACCCTGTTTACCAAACACCCAGGCAGTAGGAGAGCTCTCCACTGAGGAATGGTAGAAAGCCAGCAGCACCTTCTGGTCCAGGTTATTCTTCCTCTGGACATGGAGGAAGTGCAGCCGCCATCTGTACCAGGGCGTTTGTGTTGTGGGTCCAGGTGAGATCAGTGGAGATGTGGGTGCCCCGAAACCTGAAGGTGGAGACAAATTTCACCAGTTGTCCATTTATAATGAGAGAGGAGTGGACCTGTCTGTGCCTCCTGAAGTCCATTATGAGTTCTTTTGTTTTAAGGACGTTCAGCTTCAGGTTATTTTCTGAACACAAGCAGGACAAGTTCTCTACCTCCACCCTGTATGTTTTCTCATCTCCAACAGATATGAGCCCAACCATAGTGGTGTCATCGGCATACTTGACGATGATGTTGGTTAGGTGGGTTGCTGTGGAGTCATAGGTGTACAGAGAATTACATCCCTACGGAGATCCGGTTCTGAGTGACTGTAGGGGGGGAGTTGAGGACGGGTCGAACTGATTGAGGCCGGTTGGTTAGGAAGTCTATGATTAAGAGCAGGTGTCAGTGGGGATCTGAAGGTGATCTAGTTTGTTGGTGAGGATGTGTGGGATTATGATGTTGAATGCTGAGCTGTAGTAAACAAAGAGCATCCTTAGGTTGCTCTTCCTGCTCTCTGCAAAGGATGATGGTGAAGGCATCCTACGTGGACCAATTTGCTCTATAAGCAAACTGGTGGGGCTCAAGAGAGTTTTGGTAGACATTCTCTGATGTGCTGAGACACTAACCACTTGAAAAACTTCATGACTACAGACCTATAGCCCTCATGTCTGTTGAGGCTGCCTATACCAGTTTTGCAGGGAATGGGAATGATCCAGGAAGCCTTGTTCACACCGAACGCGATAGAGGCGGCCAGAGCGTCAGGTTTACATGTAAAGTCAATGGAAAGAGCGCGATGACACGCGATTGCGCGTCCAGCGAAAATTCGGAGGCAGATTTGCGTCACCAAAACGCCAAAACGCCTGAAATGCGCGTCAGTGTAGCGTGTGGGGCGCGTTTGACTCGCGAAAAAAACCACGCGCATGAATTTTTGTGTTGCATTTTGTGCATATGCGTGTTTCGCCTCTACCGCTCGAGTTGGAAAATCTGAACTCCAGCGTCAAATCGCGCCGCGACAACCAATCAGGAGCCTGGTGACGTGGCTGTGACCTAGGTCAAAGGGGCAGATCCAGCCAAAGCCCTTCATTCTTTAATGGAGGGAAGGCTAATCAACGCCGTAGCAAACAACCCGGAGCTGTATGACACCAGCTGCTTTGTGTACCGAGACAGGAATATAAAGGACCGAGCTTGGAGGAAGAAATGTGAAGAGATCGGGCAACCTGGTGAGTTCATTCATTTCTCTTTTTACATTTTTCACTGACCCAAGGAAGCCGCACAAATTTTCCCACTATTTTCCCACTGATGTACAAATACCGTTCTGGTTGAACTACAAACACCACCAAGTGTGGTTCAATTTCTTACTCTTAAAACCCCCAAATTACTGTCCAAAATATACAGAATGCTTTCTAAAACAGATGAATCAATATCACTTCCTATTGCAAAATGGGAAGCGGATTTATCAGTTAACTTAGACCAAAACTTCTGGTCTCAGATTTGCTTAAAAACCTTTCATCTAATTAGAAACCCCAGTCTTCAATTAATTCAATACAAAATACTACATAGAGTGCACTATACAGGTCATCGGATGTTCAAGATGGGCTTTACGTCTACCAACAACTGCTCACACTGCCAAACCAATTCACCGGACAATTATATCCACGCTCTTTGGTTCTGTCCACCAGTTCAGAAGTTTTGGCGCGAGATATGTGAAGACTTATCAAAGTGTCTGAAATGTAACATTCCAACTTCCCCTTTAGTGTGTTTGTTGGGCAGCTTAGATAATGTCACTACGGAAAAGAATATAGCCCATATGGTTTTCACTGCCCTATGCATAGCCAAGAAAACAGTCCTCATGAACTGGAAAAATAAAAATAATCTTAATTCTAACCAATATAGAAATTATCTATTAGATTACATTAGTCTTGATACAGCCTCTGCCACCACATCAGATCAATTGCTCTGGGCTCCTTTGATCAGCTCCATCACCTAGTGGGGGTGGGGGGTCATAGTTTGGTCCCGCCTTCACTGTTGTGATGGGTGTGGGGGCAGGGACGGGCTTAGGGCATCGGGGGGTTCCCCAGGAGCATCTTCCTTGGGGGGCTCAACCCGGAGTAGCGGTCATGGCCAATTAGGGGCTCTGTTGGCTCTTGGGTAACGGTTTCCTCGTGGCTGCGTGCAGCAGGGCTAGGGGAGGGTCTGTGCTGACGGACGTGGGTTACTGACCTGGTAGCCTGGCTGCCCCTGGGTGGGTCCGGGACGGGCGTGAGGTTCTGGGGGCGCTCCGTCTCTGGGCCGGGGCCCTGGCCGGGCCTCAGGGGCTGGGTCCTGGTTGGTGTGTTGCCGGGGTTGTGGGCGGGTGGGTGTATGGGGCCCGGCCCTGGCGCAGGGTGCCGCCGGTGCATTGAGCCACCTGGGGGCTCTTCAACTGGTGGGGGAGGTTGTCACATCTTGCAGGAGCTTTCCTCTCTTCAGGAACTCTCTCTGCAGGAGGGGGAGATACAGGAGAGGTGGAGGAAGATCTCAGCCTGGGCGTCTATTGTCTAGTGTAGTCTGGAAGATGAGTGGATGATGGGATGGGTGCAGTTTTCTCTGTGGTGGGGTCGGGTGGACTGTCCCGGGCTCTGTGGGGCCGGGCAGCGCTGCCGCGCTGGGCCCCGGTCCGGATGGGCCTGGGCCCCCCTTTCCCTGGCGGGTTGCAGAGTATGGGGGTGCCTACTGGGGTCAGCGGGGGAGCTGGCCCCAGGGAGGGGTTACTTGCCCCTCCCTTCCTTCCCTCCCCATCTCCAGCTGCCTCCCTCTTCCCGCTCCACCACAATCACCCACACATGCAGGGCCTTGGGGTAGGGGTGTGTCACCAGGGTGCAGGGGAGGCATCCCCTCCCTCTGTCCCCTTCTGGCTGCCTCTGCCTCAATTTTATCCCACACCTTAGACATTCACATTACTCACACTCTCATTACACATACATATAGGATCTTGGGGGTGGGCACGCCACACAGAATCCAAATTACCATCAGGGTGTACACCTCACCCCTGGCGTCGTTGCCCACCTCTCAATTTTAAATACACGTAGACATTGAGGGCTAGCAGGGGGGGCTATGCGCTTACCTGCTGCTCTGGCAGGTAGCTCCATGCCCTCCTGGGTTTTAAATGCACCTTAGAATACACATGCATCAACACTACATATGAGCGGGTGGAGGGAGGTTTGGAGTCTTCACACACCCCCGTTCTCTGCGGCCTGCTGGAGCGGGGGGGCTGGGAGGAGGAGTTGGCCGTCCGACTGGGGTCTGGAATGTGGGGCCTCCCTGCTGCTACGGAGTCGGGGCGGTCTGCTTCTCCCCACCGCAGGGAAAAGGGTAACACCACCTGGGTCTGGGTGCAGTTTCCCCCTCCAGGGGCAAGGGTACCTAGACCCGGTTCTTAGAGTACGCTTGGGGAGAGTGATTGTGTGTACAGCGTCTCTTTATGTCTGTCTCCACGTTGGTTGAGTGTGGAATAATTGCTTATGAGAGCATGAGGGTGGGAATGGATGTTTGTATCTGTGTGTGCCTGTATGTCTGTGTCTATATGTCAGGTTGGGTATCAGACGCCACCTCTCTGGGGACATCTCAGGCCCTCCAAGGTTTGGAGGCCTATCTCCCCCACCACTTCCCCTGCCGGTGGCGGACGCCCTCAGACATCGGTGCGTTGGTGGTTCTGTGTGTCCGGGGGTGGACGCCCAGGTACACACCGGCTCACTCCTTGGCGGCTGCTTATCGGGGCCTGGAGCCTGGGGCTCGCTCGGGCCACTTCGGAGGCGGGGTGCCCTCGGCCTCTCGGCCCGGAGCTCGGTCACTCAGGCACAGCTGGCTGCCGGCGGAGCTCACGGGCACGTCACTGCAACCCCCCCTGGCTTCTGCTCCGCGGCTGCTGAGTGACCCTCATCTGGGACTCTCCTCAGCTCTTTCTGGGATAGTGACGCGGCTGCCCCTCTGTTGGTCTTCCTTGGTCTCTTGTGTTCTGGGGGCCTCTGGATGTCTAGAGTTTTGATCTCCTCCATACCTGCGTCATGCCCTGGAGGACGGAGCACTGGCCCCCCACACCCTCTAGCCGATCATTACATGAAGGAACCTTTAAAAAAAAAAAAACAAGCGCGTCCATGCTCACAGGTGTACACACAGGTGATCACACACACAAACTACACCCTTTTTGGCTCCTACCTCAAAGCACACTGTACGCTGTCGATCTTACGTGCTGCACAATAATGTTTAATATTTAGTATTTACTGTCATATTCCCATAGATCATTGTGATGATGTTTATTACTCTCGTTTTCTTCTGCTTGCTTTCTTCTTTCTTTCTCAACAGGTGATCCAGGTGATCGATATATGTATTTTTTGTCTGCTTATTCTGTTGGTTTTTGGTTTTTTGCCCTTTTTCCCCGTCCCTCTTCCCCGCTGTTTTTCTTTCCCTCTTTCTTTCTCCCCTTTCCTTCCCCCAGTCAAGTCTGTCCCGTATTCAGCAAGTGAAAATAAAATAAACAATAAAAGGTGAATCAAATGGACCATTATGGCAAGGCTGGGATGGTCCATTTGGTAAAGTAAATCCGTTGGGCATCTTTCTTCGCCTTTAGACAATAATTCTGATGGCAAAAGAACCAAACGGGACAGGTTAAAAAAAAAAAAAAAAAAAAAAAAAAAAAAAAAAACGTTCTGCTTTTATGCATGTTGTCATATAGGAATATATTTTGTTTATTAATAAACAGCACACAGTGGTCCCGCTCATCCGTCACTGCCTCGCTTTTTCGCTGATTTCTTTCTTTTTTTTTTTGCACAGTACAGCATTGCATTCTGCAGCCTGATTGACAAATCTCCTCCGTGCTGTGTCTCCTGCGCTTGTCAAATTTATCATGTTTTGTTTTGATAACCATCACATCCAATAGATAAAACAGCACAAAAACACCCATAACTATGACCCTCATTCGGAAATAGACACCTGCACCGCGAGGGAAAAAGGCACACGAAAGTGGCATGCAGATGAAGACAAAACACGGCATAATACTTTTACGTTTTGCAATCTACAAAGGTTTGCACTTTGAGAAACAACTTGTGAGAACTGTGACTTATGTTCATGTGTGTGGGGGAAAAAGTGTATAAAGTGCATGGCGAGGGGCTAGTTATTCTGACAACCCCTGCTGCAATAAATGAGGGACCACTCTATATACTTTCTCTATGATTATTGTATTCAACCTGTTAACATTTAATATTGTCTTGATAGAACCAGCTGATTCTGCAGCAGAGCATCCCCTGTTGCTTCTCCTTGCTCCCCAGTCCCTGAGCTCCTGCTGCTGCACCCACAGGTATGCAATTGTAGCATCAGATGTACAGCAAGCACTGATAGCTTTTTACTCGGTGGGATTCCCTTGTGATCACCTTTACTAAATATCTACAACCAATCTGATTATATCCTGTTTTTTTTGTTTGTTTGTTTTTTCAATGTTGAAATTAAAATCTAGTAGCAGCCTTCTCATTTCTTTGTGTTTTGTGCTGTTTTACAGGCCCAGAGAGGAGGACAGCTCCGAGGCAGATGAGGGATGGGTCCCAGGATGGTCCATCGGTGGTGGAGCTGGCCATCCTCGTGTCCCTGAAGAGGCCATACCAGTCTCCAATGGAGCATTTCCTCCTCAGCCTTGTTCCTGCTCTGGAGAGCAGCTGGGTCCTTTTTATTCCTGTCTCTCTGTAAATACTTATATTTTATATATTTATGTTTAATGTTTTTCTGTTTGAGAATTTTAATATTATTTCAAATAAATTTTTATAATGACTAATGTCTCAGTTCTACTACACAGCAAATGTTGGCACACGACTTGACACATGTAGAATTTATTTCATATTATACTAGTGACAGAATATACTAATACAGTGGGATGCAAAAGTTTGGGCAACCTTGTTAATAGCCATTATTTTCCTGTATAAATCGTTGGTTGTTACAATAAAAAATGTCAGTTAAATATATCATACAGGAGACACACACAGTGATATTTGTGTTAAATGTGATAAATCAAGCAGGTGCATAAATTTGGGCACCACAAAAAAAGAAATGGAATAAATATTTAGTGTATATCAATGTGTGTGTCTCCTATGTGATATATGGGGTGCCTTTGTCTGGACGTGCTTCCCATCCAGAGCTCCACAGCAGAGAGGGAAGTTCCAGCGCTCCTGGAATCCCTCTGTGATGGACCGCCAGTCTCCAGGTGAAGGCACAGCCATGAAGTCGCCCACTAGACAGTCCCAGATGGCCGTCGCTACCTGGGGGGTGATCTGGCACACCGTAGACACACCGACTCTGAAACTGAACGCGATGGTCCTGAAGGAGTCCCCGGTGGCAAGGAACCTGGACAAAATTGTTCAAAATTAGTATTATGTGTACTGCAGTTACAAAATACATTATTCAAATTCCAAAATACTTTTGTGATGTCAGATTTAAATTACAAAACATAAATGTTATAATTATAATTATAACTTATAATTACAAACATTTTGTAATTATAAGGATAATTACATAACATATATTAGATATAATATAAAACAGTCAGTTGTGTTTTGTTTTAACTTTACCATATCATAATTTGATTGGTAGCAACTTTTACCACTACAGTGAGCCAATCACTCATAATTCCTAGACATGTCAATCAGGTAGGAATGAAGTAAGACATTAATAGAAATAAAGAGTTGTATGTTGACATGTAGCCCTTTCCTTGCTTAAATCATTGTTAATATTTTTGAAAAATTAACCTGTGATAAGACAGCTTATCAAAATAGAATATGCTAGATAGAACCATATAACTAAAGATGAACCAAACTGTTCACAATTTTATCTAGCTCTCAGTTTAAAGAAAGGCTGGTGACCCCTGTTATAGAGTCTGACAGCTGCGGGGATTATATACAAATATTCAACTATACCAGAATTAAACCAGGTCTAAAGAAAAAAGGAGTGAGTATCACTACAAAGATTAACCCACAGTGGTCCTCATACCACAGTTTGATATCAGCAAACACCGAGAGCATACACTGATAGACACCACAGCCATGCTATCATTGCTAACACTGATAACAGCATAAATCGAATTAAATCGGGACTTGATGAGAACTGTCGAGTATCACTAGAAATATTATAAACAGTCGTCTCCATACCACAGTTTGCTATCAGTAAACACCGACAGCATTCACTGTTAGCATACCACAGCCATGTTAGCAGTGTATAAACGATAGTTTAGCA
Source organism: Oreochromis niloticus (assembly GCF_001858045.2). NCBI lineage: Eukaryota > Metazoa > Chordata > Actinopteri > Cichliformes > Cichlidae > Oreochromis > Oreochromis niloticus. Next base: position 5,863,142 of record NC_031966.2, read on the forward strand.
TATATTAGCACAGGTATCAATAAAGGACTACCGTATTAAACACTTTTACTAACCTCAGGCAGATGGACAGGCACTCTGCAGGTGGGATTGAGCGCCTGTAGTTGGTGTCTAGGCGGGCGATTCTGGGACCGACGCGGGACAGCAGGTCCTCAAACTGGGCGAGTGAAAAACGGTGATATCGCTGAAATCGGCCGTCATCCAGGCGCTGCTCCTCGAGCAAGTGGTGAAACTCACCAAACTGCTCACGCCTCTGGAGGACCTGATGGACCCGGGTACGGCGAGGACGTCCTTAACGCCGCTGCTCTGCTCTCCACAGTAAATAGAGGAGGGAGACTCTCTCTTCAAATGCTAGCTCGACAGCTGCCATCTAGCAAAGATACCGTCTGGCACAACTTCCTCCCGCATCCCTCCCACATTTCCGGTTCCTTTGACGCGCGATGGATTTTTCTTGGACACGCGTTGAGGTGTGAATGTGCACGCGTCAAATTAGGGGCGTTTGGGGCGTTTTCGCTCGCGCCTATCGCGTTCGGTGTGAACACACCGTTAGACAGGTGGCATGAATCAGGGAGAGGCCTACCGAGCCTGAAAGCTGGGCACAGGGGGTAGGGGTAGGGGTGGCCTCAAACCGAGCAAAGAAGGTGTTGAGCTCCTCTGTGAGTTAGACGCTGCTATTGGGGCTTGGAGGGTACTGCTCTTTGTAGTTAGTGAGGACTCAAATGCCTCTCCACACCTGGTGGGGGTTGTTGTTGGCGAGAAAGCCCTCTGATGTCACTGTACACATGGTCCAGTGACAGGGGATTTCTTTAAATCACCCTGCCGTTCTTTCTTTAGCCAAGACTCCTGAGTTTAGAAAACACAAACACTGCAGTTCTTTCACTCGCGAGGGGCAGTCATGGAACGCAAGACTTGCACCTCATGATTGTCTGCGTCCTTTATTTATACAAGATCTTTCTGTGTGTGTGTGTGTACAAAGGTAACAACGTCATTCAGAGCAGCGGGTTTTTCCCCTTTTTTCTACATCTGTATGTTCTAGCAAATGAGCTGAGGTTTCACTTCTCTACATCTAAATGTTCTTTAAACAGGAAGCGGTTAGTATCTGCATAAGTTCATCACACAAGTTACTAGGTGAAAAGTCACATAGACATATGCTTAATGATAAAATAAAAAGATACATTTCATATAGCTGATCACATTATACAATATCCTCTCCTGACATCCAGCGTCCAGAGTCTTTGTTGCGGTCCTGGCGGTGAAATGTCCGGCTTGGTAACTCCACTGAGGATCAGGGATGTTTGTAACTGAATTCTGGCTCCATCCAATCAGTAGATAACACTCCTGGGGTCCGTTCTTCGTACCTCGCTAAGTAAGTTAGCTGGATTTGATTGTTGACGATTTCGCGTGATCTTGGATCGTTCGGTTCTCCGAAGCTCATCCGGGACTCGCTGTCATAGCAACAGATCCGTAAGCGTAAACCTGCTTGGGAGCAGGCTTACTTTATGTAAACAGGATTAGATCGCGGCCACTCAGGTATGTCCGCTTCATTTATATGAAAGCAACAGCGATATTTCTCCACTGTTTTTCCATAAATAAATATTATCAATGTAACTAAAGATAATGCAGTATTTGATTCTTTTATTGATTTCATACAGATACATACAGGTCATTTCCTAAAAAAAGGGAAATGTACTATTAATCATTCTATTTCATGTATTTGATTATTTCAGATGTAATTCATATTTTAGAGTAGTAATAGTAAAACACTTCGTGTAATCAAGATGAGAGACCACGGCTATAAAAGCGAAGGTGGATTTGGGAAGTCTGTCGCAGCCATGTCCTGTCCGTTTGTACGCGAGCAACCCATTGCGGAAGGTGCAAGATTGATAAGGAGAGTTTTCAGAATTCAGCGGATATTGCGGGATAGACAGGATCCTTTAGCTCAGCGCGACAGTGTGCTCATAGAGAGATATCGATTTTCCCGTGAGGGTATTATTTACTTGACACTCTCTCTCTCATTCTCTCTCTCTCTCTATATATATATGTATATATATATCTCCCAACTTACTGTGCATGCTTCAGTCACCCCTTGCATGGGAACAGGTAAAAGTGATGGAGTGTTATGTAAAACTACACACAAAAAACCCCACAATGTCAATAAATGTCACAGTACAAAAAGCCGGGGTGTGACGAGGGGGTGCAGGACCACCACCTGTCTTTATTTGCTCTGCCCTTTTCTTGGTTGCTGTTATAAACAAACAAACAGATTATTTCAGGGTCTCTTTTCAAGAGACTAAAAGCAATATAAGTGATAAATATTACCATTCTGTAGAATATTCTTATATTTCACTTTTACTTGTTCCCATGTTCTAGTGGGTCCTGTTGTGGCTCTAATGTGAAAGAGGATATAATGTAATATAATATAATAAATTACTTACGAGTTTAATTTGTCAGCAACTTTCTGCCAGCCCTCTCTCCTTGCTTTTGCAGCCTTTGCAGTGTTCCCTTGCGTTTCAATTAAACTCTGAAACTCCTGAAATCCCTCAATCAAGAGTTCTTGCTCTGCTGCCGAAAAATACTGAGCGCGCTCCTTCGACATCTTCGCCGACCAATCAAAGGGTTGCTAATCAATGTTTCTACTATCGATGCATAGCCCCTTTTAAGCCACCCAGTGATCTCAGATTACTTCATCCAGCTATACTAATTGTCAACGACAGGTGTGTTCGGAGAACCGGATTAGCGAGCTCAAAGTTGGCGCGATGATTTGATCTTGGATGTGTCATTTGATCTTGAATATAGTAAGCGAGGTATGAAGAACGGACCCCAGGTTGTAGTAAATCCCAGATTGTAGCTCCTCTGTTTTGTTTGGGGGGGGGGGGGATCTGGAATTGTTGAGGAAGATGGATGGAAGTGGGGGTTTGCGTGTTGTTTTCGAACTTGGACGCGATACCCAGCTCTGCATTCCCGCTTTTGCTTCATCTCCCTGTACCATCTGAATCGCCTGCTGTTTCCAACAAAAACCCGGGCGATCGTGGCTCAGGAGTTTGGAGTCCGCCCTGTAATCGGAAGGTTGCCGGTTCGAGCCCCGGCTCGGACAGTCTCGGTCGTTGTGTCCTCGGGCAAGACACTTCACCTACCGCCTACTGGTGTTGGCCAGAAGGGCCGATGGCGCGATATGGCAGCCTCGCTTCTGTCAGTCTGCCCCAGGGCAGCTGTGGCTACAACTGTAGCTTGCCTCCACCAGTGTGTGAATGGGTGGATGACTGGGTATGTAAAGTGCTTTGGGGTCCTTAGGCGGGGCTAGTAAAAGCGCTATACAAATACAGGCCATTTACCATTTAACCCATGGAAGGCCCATAATCTCTCAGGTGGGAGACTATGGGCCTTCCCAAGTAAAGTCCAGGTTCAGGCTGAGGCCAATGTCTGTCAGTTCCTGACAAGTGAAATCGATTCATAGCAGAAAGATGTTGGGTTAAGCATAAGCACTGAATAAGGAGTTATAGGAACAGAGCCAAATTTTTGACATTGCACTTACAGCTTTAAGTCATCCAGCCATGAGAATTGTGCACTCTTCTGATATCATTTCCCCTGCGCATTCCAAATAAATGAACACTAATAGCGGTAACTATCACACACACATCAGGTGCAAAATAAGACAAGAGTTTTCAGTGTTTCAGTAATTTTCTTGGTGTAACATTAAATTTATTGCAAAGATTTGTTTGATTCATTTGATTGTATCTTAACTTGGAGAAACAATTGATGGAGGATATAATCATGCACACACACACACACACACACACACACACACACACAGAGAGAGAGACAGAAAACCAGTCAAATGTTTGGACACACCTTTTCATTTAATGGTTTTTCTTTATTTTTACTACTTTCTACATTGTAGATACATACTGAATACATCAAATATATGAAGCTAAATGGAAAATGATTATGTAGCAAAGAAAAAATTGACAAATAATTCTAAATATGTTTTATAATTTAGATTCCGCAAAGTAACCACCCTTGGCTTTGTTGACAGTGCTGCAAACCCTTGGCCTTCTCTCAGTGAGCTTCATGATGTCGTCAATGGTTTTCCCTTCACAGGTGGGCTTTGTCAGGGTTCATTTGTGGATATTCTTGCCTTCTTAATGGGGAAGATGTGAAGAAGTCAGGTTGGTACACAGCAGGAGCCCTATTTGACAACATTTAGAATTCATATTAAGGCAAAAACTATTCAGCTAAGTAAAGAGAAACCAAAACCCATCATTACTTTAAGAACTGAAGGTCAGTGTCAGGAGTTTTCCTGTATTGCAACTCAGGTCAGAATAAAAACGCTCAGACAGGTTAACGTGTACACGGGTGAGACTCAGGGAGACTCGCACCCTGGAACAGTGGTCAGGCTTTATTTATACCCCAAGCATATTCGTGTAGCATGTACAGGAAGAGATAAAATAGAACTGTGCTGCATGCAGGCTTCCTGTTGAACAGAGCGTAACTTCTCTATTTAAGCTGAACACTGAAAGAGCAAACACATCTAGATAATGAAATGTACTTTTAAGCATAACATAATAAAAATCCCAAAACCTAAAATCCCTTGACAGTCAGTCAGTCCAGAAAATCACTAAAACTTTGAATGTGTTCCCAAGTGCAGTCTCAAAAACCATCAAGAGCTACTACAAAGCTGGCTCACATGAGGACCACCCCAGGAAAGGAATACCAAGAGTCACCTCTGCTCTCTCACATTCACACACTGGTGCAGGCAAACCACAGTTGTAGCCATAGCTGCCCTGGGGCAGACTGACAGAAGCGAGGCTTCCATATCGCGCCATCGGCCCCTCTGGCCAACACCAGTAGGCGGTAGGGTAAAGTGTCTTGCCCAAGGACACAACTACCAGGACAGAGAGAGCTGGGCGATCAAACCGGGAACCTTCCGGTTACAGATGAGCTTCCCAACCCCCTGAACCACGGTCGCCAAACTCCCACTACTAAGGAAAGCAACAAGCAGAAGAGATTTGTTTGAGCCAAGAAACACAAGGGATGGACATTAGACCAGTGCAGGGGTCGGCAACCCGCGGCTCCGGAGCCGCATGCGGCTCTTTTGTCCTTATACCACGGCTCCGGATGGTTTGGGAAAATAAATTAGAAGTATTTAGCTGAAATGTATTTTATTTATGTTAGTGCTTTTTTAACTTGTAGTTCTAAATTGGAAGATTATTGTGATTTTGAAATATAAAAATACAATTATATTTTATTATTTCATCGCTCACAATAAGCGTCACACTCGCGGAAGCCAGTATACCCGCTGAAATGCCGTGCATTTATCGAGACTTTCGACCCCATGCAGGCCAATTATGGATCTTCGAATTCACATTATGTCGGCAGCTGTTCTCCACCGTGAACTATGTTAAAAACAAACACCGCTCACGCCTCACAGACGACAGCTTACAGTCCTGCATAAAGATGAAAGCCCCGATTTGCAGATGCTGTGCGCCGAGGTTTGGGACCAGAAGTCTCATTGTAAACAGACCCGACGATGTTTGCATGGACATGCTTTTCAGCATCTCTTTATTGACCACTTTTCACACACGGTTGCTGTACGCATACAGCCGGCTGTAGCTTTTCAGCTCACAGCCCGACAACACAACAGCAGAGAGAGCACAGACTTTAAGGCGACGAGGCGTGATTGCGGGTGCCCCTCAGGTGCGTCCGATTCCCATGCAGCAGCACTGCAGACCACGCCCCGCCACACACATTAACCAGGTAAAATACATATTTAGGCAGAATTTTGCAAATATCTATTTTTTTTAGCGGCATAGTGCTTTTTTTTCAATTACTTTTTAATTGGAAAAAAAAAAGCTGTTGTGAGGGTGGCGGCTCACAACAGTTTTTGTTTGCTACACTTACTTAGACTTAGATCCTCCCGCGCCGATCGGCGCATCGGGCGACAAGAGAACGCCATCGAACTCGGTCTATCGCGGCAGTTGTTGCTTCATCCAACAAAATTGCCTGAACTTCTTGGTGGCAAAGAGTTTATTTAAATTTGAGCTCTTTGCTACATGGATCATTTTAGTTCAGCTGGGTGTCTTTCCTTTAGTTATATTTCTTTAAGAGTTCAAAATGCGTTAATTGCATAAATAAAATTTAATTTTCTCTGTAGCACTTCATGGATTTCATAAGCAACACACCTTAGTTTCTCTGTGGATTCTTTTAAAAAGCAGTTAAAAACTTTTATGTTCAAACAAGCCTTTTGTTGATCTACGTATTTTATATTCTTTACATTCTTTACATTTGATCTTTTACATTGTGTATGTCTATTGATTGTATTGTTTATTTTAATATTTGTGTACAGCGCTTTGTGACTGCCTGTCTGTGAAAAGCGCTTAATAAATAAACTTTACTTACTTACTTTAGTTGTTCACACAAAGCACAAAGGTAAAAAAAACAGTATATACAGTGTTATCTTCATTTTAGATGTCAAAAAGTATTTGCGGCTCCCAGTGTTTTCTTTTGCGTGGAAACCGGGTCCAAATGGCTCTTTGGGTGTAAAAGGTTGCAGACCCCTGGACCAGTGGAAATCTGTGCTTTGGTCTGATGAGTCCAAATATGAGATCTTTGGTTCCAGCCGCCGTGTCTTTGTGAGATGCAGAAAAGGTGAACGGACGTTTCTGCATGGATGGTTCCCACCATGAAACATGGAGGGGAAGGTGTGATGGTGTGGGGGAGCTTTGCTGGTGGGATTTATTCAAAATTGAAGGCACACTGAACCAGCATGGCTACCACAGGATCCTGCAGCGACATGTTATCCAGTTTGCTCGTTTAGTTGGCCCATCATTTATTTTTCAACAGGACAATGACCCCAAACACACCTCCAGGCTGTGTAAGGACTATTTGACCAAGAAGGAGGGTGATGGAGTGCTGCACACACACACACCCAACAATTCCTGTGTAATATTCACTACAATGTTCCCACAATGCTGTCAAATGTAGCACATTACTTCATACTACAAAACACTAACATAACTTGGTATGATATTCAATATTTCTCACACTATTGCTGCCGATATCGACTGACAAATAGAATTTCCTTTTATTCTTTTTAGTAGAAGTGTATTTTACTGTATTTTATGTGTATTTTACTTTTATATTTGCTATTTTATTCTGTGGAATGAATGAGGAGTGAAAACATGTATGTATGCTAGTGTGCTGAAATATAAGTAAGTTGTACTCCAATTACACTGTACATTGTCCAAGTGCATGCCTGGCAAAAAAACCCCCAACAACTGTAGACTAGTCAGCACTAGCTAATACAAACGAGATAATGAGTACCGACTACAAATGAAGCTAATGCTAAAATGCTTTAAACTTGAATTCTTCTTGATCAGCTGGTTGACATTCCTGTGGTTTTGCATTTTTACCATGTTATTGCAAATAGATTGCATATGACTGCTATCAGGTTGCAATTCAATGGGATCAAGTTGGGAGACTGACTCTGTCTTATTACTTTTTTTATTACTATCGTTATGCACCAGATCCACTTTTAAGATGATAACTGATTGCAAGTAGTTGTAAATCTGCCTCTTTGAAGCAACAATTTTTAGAAGAAAGTAGATCACAAGTTCACTGTACACGGTTTCAATCATTTTGGTCACGCTGTGGTCTCTAACCATAGTTTTTTCTTAGGGTGACTGTGACAATGACAAGAAAACTTTTTGGCTGATGCTCTACATGCTGATTTAGATTTTGCTGGTTAGAATGCAATGAGTAAACAACAGTAAGTACAGCCATTCTCCATCATGTAAAACAGTAATTTTCTTTGGGAAAACAGAAAGGCACCCTGTAGCTTGAGTTATGTAAGCCTTTCTCTTCATAGTGTTTGCATCACAGCTCCTTTGTGCAGATATTTTCTTTTTTGCTCATTTCACAGCTCCATGCTGTTTTCAACACCTTCATTTTTTAATATATACACAAAAGTAAGTGTAGTGGAAGAACAGTTGTGGAAAATCAGTTTTTTGGCTATTGGAATAATATAGCTGAGTGTGTTTTCACGATTCCCCCTTTTTCTTACACCAATGCTATTATTTATTTGCGTTATATTGCCAAGTGATGGCTTGGTGTCCTGGCACCTTATGGCATTTCGCCTCCTGGTTCCAATTTAAATCATGGGGCCTGTGTCCTTGACCCAGTGTGAAGTTGCTCAGCACCCCCTAACCACCTGCTCTCAAGTGGCACAAGGCCACAAAAACTTCATTAACCACTTCATTTTAATGAAGCAGAGGCAGGGGAAATGAACCAAGGGCTTAAGAGGATAAAAAAGAAAAGTGACTTTTTAATATTCATCTGTCAGTTTATGAATGCACATGTATATCAGCTTGGGCAGACTGACTCAAGTGTGGCACTTAGCATTAAGGCATCAACTCGTTTGTAGTGATCAAGTCATTTATTTTCAGACAGATCTGAAACAATTTTTCAAGATGGAGCTGCAGAGATTGTTATCTGTCTTTCTAATTTAACCTTTAAATGCATACAGTACCTCAGGTTTTCAACAACCTAGCTAACATATTCCCTCTATTGGTGTTTTGTTGTTGGTGGTGGACAGGAAGAGATTTAACACTTTAATTTTAAGCATTTAACTAGGCCAAAATTTTCATTTACATTTGACTAAATTTCTGATAATAACTGTATTAGGTTTATAAGAAATTGTTCATCAGTCACAATCTAAAATCTATTGCCACAGGCTAAAGACAGAAAGGATCACTAAGGGGGTAAATTTCACTTTCTAACTGCTGAGATTGTATTCCCAGGGGGGTATGGCTACACTTTCCTTTGATAGCCAAGATTTATGCTGGATGTGAATTGGTTATTTGTAGCTTATGTGTCAGGCACTACATTTCCAGGTACGGCTTTGAGAGATATTGCAGACAGGGAATTTAAAATTAAAAAAAACCCCGGACAGTGCAAAAGTCAGTTGTTTTTAATTGGGTCATTGCTTGGCTGTTTTTGGCTGAGATCTGTGTTTTTCCATGCTGCATCACATATGATTAACATAATTTTCATTGTAAATCATTACATGAACACCGTAAAGTTGGATTGGAATTGGGTCTTTGTCAGGTCGGCTAATCTCCATCCTGTTTCCTATTGTTCCATTGTGTTTGCTTTTGGCTCTGTACCTTTGTTTCCTTCTGGTTGTCTGTTGGGATATTGTTTTCCTGCTGCCTCAGTGCACTGCTTTCTGTTCTTGCCTTAAGTTAAAATCAAAGATTTTTGATATTTACATCTGCCTTCAGTCTTGTGGCTTCAACTCTCATCACCTTTCTCCGGCTGTGTTCACCCCACCCCCTTACTTTAGTGTTCCCGGTCAAAATTGATCGGTCAGTTTTAACAGCTCTTAAATTAACATAAGAAACATTTTTCACCACCAAATTCAGTTCAGTGGGTGGGTCAATGGGTTGTTCAGTAGGTCATAAAAGTTGGTCTTTCATTTTGTCATTCAGTAGCCCATTCAGGGGGTCAAAGGCCAAAGGGGGGGTGGATTCCCATTCATTTTCTATGGCGGTCACTTTTGACCGGGAACACCACATATTTAACAAAGTTGATTAAAACACTCAAAATTCAACGAAAGAGGTGCTCATCACTTTTATATGTTCAAGTGCATAGTGTGGAGGATGTCATAAGGCCTCGAGGCAATCGGATGTAAAACACAATATTTATGAGTTTTTTAATTTGTAAATTGGTCAGATTTGACCCGAACACGAAAGGAAGGTACACTTTTGATGGACCTCTGACTGTTCCAGAAGTATTTTATTTTTAAATTTCTCCAATTCTTAAAGATCAAATGCCTGCAAACAAATTACAGTTCCATCAGTCTCCGTTCTACTGCCACATTCATTGAATGAAGATGAAATCAGAAGTGCCAAAAACTTAGCACTGGAGAGTGGCGTTAAGAGGTTGCTGAATTTTAATCAACATTTACTCCTTTGAGGTTGAGGTATCCTTAATTCAAACCCTAACCCCAACCACTAATCTCTAATTCTATGCCTATATGTGAGAAATTCAACATTTTGCATTGCTCAATTATTGCCGGATTACAATTGCTATACAAAGTGCTTTGAGGGGACAGTTTTTGTGATTCTGTGCTATGTAAATACAATAAAACTGAACCGAATTAAAGTAATCAAAAGCTCTTTTTTTCTTTTTCCTTTTTTAGATATAGCACTAATTCTGTCTTGGGTTAGACCTTAAGAGGATTCAGACTGATTAATATTGATAGTGTTTAATCATATGATGGCAATGGCATTTGCCTTCACAGTCAGTTCATTTCAGCTACACAATGGATCAACCATGCATCAGTTTGTAGTAGCTTACCTTACAAGCAGCTTGGGCATTGTAACAGTGATTTCACTCATTTTGACTGGCATCAACCCCCCCACACAAAAATCAATTACACTGTGACATTTACAATTTGATGTGGTTATTGATTTCTCTCAGTATGTGGCATGCAGCACTCAGTGCTGCTGGGTTTTCCTGCTGAGATCATACGTTCATCTGAAAACAACATATGTGTTCATGTGTAAATATAACGTGCTGTATTCACTGGGCACTTGGATTGTTCTTCCCCAGTACTCCACAAGTATAGCCAGACTAGTGTGTTTGTGTGTGTGTGGGAGTGTGTGCTTGAGACAGCCAAGCTCATCCAGCAGCGATGGGAGTTCTACTCAATAAGTGTTATTACCTTCTCTCCTGCACTCTGCTGTTTATTATGCAGTGGAAAATGATACTTTCCCTTCGAGGGGGTTAGGAAATGGTGTATAAATTGCACTTTCCTTTGGGATGGGTGAGACTGGTGTGTGTACGAGACAGCTGTCAGCTTCCTCTTATAAACCTTTCTTCCTCTTCAATTTTTTTGAAGTCTCTCGTGCTGTCTGGTGTTTATGTGTGTGTCTGTGTTAACGTGTCTCAGGGGTTAGGATGTGCTTGTCAGTTCTTACAGCAGCATCTGGCTGCACTACAGTAACTTCCATCCAACACACACACACACACACACACAGAGTAAAACCATCAGAGCGGGACAAAACATTCTGCTCTGTGGGGGATTGTATGTGTTCAGGTGTTTGTGTGCATGTATGTGTGTGCACCACATCTATGAAAAACAAAAAAACAAAACAAAAAGAAAACCCAGCATCTAAATGACCCAGACTTGTGGTCATCTGACTGATACCAAGCTTCAGTGCACTGTGTGTGTGTCTCCATGCTGCAGTTCAGTATGCTCTTGTGTGGTTGTAGCCTCAAATGTGTGTTTTCTTTAATAAGTGAAGTATTTTTGCTGAACAATAATGCTTTGTCGTATCCAACATAATAGGCTTTGAACTGAGAAACAATTTTTTACAGGAAAACACTTTCCTGTAAAAAAACAAATTCTGAATTTCCTGAGAGGCAAATGCAAAGAAAAAGATGTGTGTAGCTTCAGTCCAAAAATCATCCAATAAACTACGATGAATCCTTGGCAGACATTTAAATGGCGCCTTATTAACATTAGGTTAATAGGTGATCACTTGACTCTGTCTGAAACTACAAGCTCATAGTCTGTGCTGCAGTTGCACACCCCTCTTTCACAAGGGCTGTAGCTGCAGGCAGGACTTTGTTTAAATAAATTATTCTTTGAATTGCATGCTGTTCCTTTTGTACCATTGATTTCTCTCACTGAGACACAAAAGAATTAATTGGATTGGTTTGGAAAGATTGCTTTGTGTACTCCAAGGTGCGCCAGACACTGGTGGTTCTAACTGAAAAATGCAAGCAATACACAGAATGTCACAGTGAATTGTGCTGCATTCATGTGTTCTTCACAAAAGCAAAAAGGAATAGATTCCATTGTATGTTTCTAGCCCAAATGTTAACATTGTGGCATGCCATCTGTGACTCTTTTTATGATTGTGAATGTAGTCCTATAAATAAAAAATCTCACCTGGTTTAAATTTTACCACCGCCTCGTACACATTGAGATAGCTTCTAACATGACCCCACACACAAAAAAATCTGTAAAACTGTAATTGTTCTTGGGGACTGCAAAATCAAGTCAATCCCTAGGTACCTTGTTAAAATGTCCAACTTTATAGCATTAAAAAAGTGCAGAAGAGTATTTGAAAACTTTTTAATAAAAAAGAAGTCAAAATTCAACATTTTCATAGTTATGAGAAAAGCAGATTTCTCACATTAATGTCAGGATACAACTCGCTAAACCAAGCTAGCTAGCATTAGCTTTTAACTTAGTACTCCAAACTCTGGTCAAAATATGGTGAAACATGGCGGCTGCCAAAATGCTAACACTGTGGTTTAAAAAATGCTTCCAAAACCAGTGAAATGGTAAATAGACTGGTTCTTATATAGCACTTTTAGTTTTTGTTCACTTTTTCTGCCATTCAAGTTTCAAGGTGTCTGGAATGCAGCAACTGTCACGGCTCGGGGCAGCGGCCGTGTGATGAAAGGAAAGGAGGACTCAGATGCAGCACTTATTAGGATGTGAGGGTGGTTTATTAGGAATACCGAACATAAAGTGGGGATGGCAAAACAGAACTAAGGATGAACTAAACTGGGAAAACTAAACTATAGAATGGCAAACCTGAAACACGAGAGGAGAACTGCAGGGAGAGCACATAGAAGAGACACAGAGAGGTTCGTGGAGCAACGCAGAACACCGGGTAACACAGAGGATGAACACAGACAACGCGACAAGGAGCACAGGCAGACACGCAGTATAAATACACAAACACCAGGTAACATAGCTGGACTGGCCATCGGGCATACCGGGCATTTGGTGGGCCGCTGGCGATATTTTGTTTTTATAGGCCGATGGGATTTTTTTTTGTTTTTAGGAAGGGTATATATATAATGAAAGGTGTTGGATTGGCCAATTGGTCATGATCGACTCTGGGCTGGACCAATTACAGCCGAGGAGGCCGGATGCACCCTCCCCCTTGTTTAGCAATCTTATAGACGAACTAAAGAAAATGGAGAACAAAAAAAGGAAAGGAGGTGTTTATGAAAATATCACTAAATCTGCCATTTATTAATTTTAATATTAATTAATGATCATGTCTCACCTCTAGTGTTCTTGGTCTGAATTTAAGGTTTTTCCTATAGCGATTGACAGATCACGTGACTTTCGTGCATTGCATGCCGGGAACTCGAGGCAAAACAATCCAAGTACCGCATCAAATGCAAGCATTTGCAGCACCGCAAAACGTTCATTCTCCGGTTCCAATACCTTCTTGGTTTTTCTTTGCCGCACAAAAAATGAATGTACAAAACTAAGGAGAACAATGCCGGTCCGTACAAAGACAGACTCGACGAAAAGGCAAAGAAAACATACGAGGAAAAAATCAAAGGAGTGAAAGGGTCAGACCCTTACGAGCACACAGAGTGGACAAAAGACGTTAGCGTGCTGCCCAACTTTCACCACGCTCAGATTTATAATTATACGGTTCTTGGAGTGAGTGCATACACTCATGAAGTTTTTAGTAACTTCAGGTCACTGCAACAAGCCCAGGTACAGTTTACCGATGGATGGGTACAGGACCTTGAAATGCACCGTGTAGAACGAAAGACCATCGTACAAACAAAGGTAAGTTTACCAGTCTCACAAATTCTCTTCATAAATACACATTCATTAACCGTTTATTAATATAACCTTTGAGCTCAACGGTAATTAATTAGTAGTGGAAATAATTTCTGGTACGCATTACAGAAATGTAGCACTGACAATAATATTGTATGCTGTAATCGCACTGGACAATTAGTGATACAAAACAACTGTTTTATCCTGTGAATAAAAGTATACGTTTTTGTCCATGTACAGTGGTAATAACAGAAGCGAAAAGCAGTATTCTGTCAGGCCAATTCACTATTTATGCACAATAAATAAAGGAGCATAGCGCGACAATTTCTGTTCAGCGCCAGACTTGCTTGTAACCTATATCACCAATTATGTTAAGAAAAATGACGTATTAACTACTACAAAACACTGACCTTTGTGGGAATGCTTGGAGCAGACTAACATGTGAGCTGGAGTGTACTGAGACGTTATATTTGGTATATCCAGACCATCCGTCGGCTCTTACTTCGGAAACATGGCTTAAACAATTCCTCTTCAACGACGTAATCCGATAAAAAAAAAACGATCTCTTTACCCGTCGGCTTCCCGTGGCTGTCATGCTACCGGCTATTGCAGTTAATAATACAACAGCTTCTTGGCATTTTTTGGGTTTCTTTTTATCGCTGTGTAACTGAGTTCAATTGAAAGCCTGCATGCGCTAGTACCTCTTGCCTCAAGTTCCCAGAATCCTTTGCGGTTTTACCCCTGAATGACGTCACATTTTCAATCTCTATCCTGGTGGGCCGGTCTCCAGTCAAAATGCCCGGGCCGATTTTTTGTCCCAGTCCAGCCCTGCCAGGTAATTAGGGAATGGCAGACAGGAGGGGACACAGCTGGAACTGATGGACCTAACGAGACACAAACCTACAAAGTAAAACAGGAAACTCACAGACTGTTTTACACAACCAACTGGGGACACGGACAGAACACAGAGGAGAGACACAGGTAGGGATGAAAGAAACACATAACTCAAACCCTAAGAACAAATACAAAATCAGAATAAACTAGAAAAAGGATAATAATAAACTTAAAGCGCTGGGTCACCGACCCAGGACCATGACAGCATCGGAGTCATCATTTGCACCCACTGGTGACTCTTGTCAGACTGAGGGACTATTTCTTATTAAGTGACACTGTGATTTTGTGTCTTTCTTCTAACACAAGCAGCTGCCTTGAGCTTTACAATATTGTGTAACAAACCAGTTACACTAACCAGTGATTAGAAAAAATCAAAAACCATATTTCTAACACCACTCTCTCTATTTTGGTACTCTCTTGTCACAAGGATCGTCACAAAAGTTATATTGTCATTGAAGTCACACAGCAGCCCCACCCAGCCGTTATGGATAGCCAATAAGAAGAAAGATGGAGAAGAAAGGGAGGTAGAGGAGCTAAAACAGCTTTTTACAGACACCAGTTGAAAAGACACTTGATATATGGTAAAGACAGATGAAGTTGAATTTTGAATAATTCAAAAATACTTCTAATGGAGTCCAAGAATAGAAATATAGAGTTTAAAATAGGCAGAAAGGTACACTTTAAAGAGGTATTCCAATATCCTTCTAATATCCAAAAGCTTTACAAAGGCTCACAGACTAGACTAGCTCACTGTAGTTTTCTCTGGTCCCCTCCCCAACCAGACCAGGAGTGACATGTTTAGCCGCATGTTCTCCTTAAATTGCTGGCTGTCTGAGTGGTGTCCCAGAAACGATGTGGGCTTCATAGATAATTGGCAAACCTTCTGGAGGAAACCTGGTCTTGTTAGGAGAGACGGCATCCATCCTACTTTGGATGGGGCAGCTCTCATTTCTAGAAATATGGACAAATTCATTAAACCCCCCAAAATATGACTATCCAGAGTTGGGACCAGGAAGCAGAGTTGCAGTCTTACACGCCTCTCTGCAGCTTCTCTCCTCCTGCTACCCCCCCAAAAACCCATCTCCATTGAGACTGTGTCAGCTCCCAAACAGACAAAAAACAAACTAAAAACCAGCAATAAACAACTTAAACATAAAAAATCACAAAGAAAGAACAATACAGTATCCACATCTGAACCAAAGAGTAAAACAGTGAAATGTGGATTATTAAATATTAGGTCTCTCTCCTCCAAGTCTCTGTTAGTACATGACTTAATAATTGATCAACAAATCGATTTACTCTGCCTTACAGAAACCTGGTTGCAGCAGGATGAGTATGTTAGTTTAAATGAATCAACACCCCCGAGTCATTCTAACTACCAGAAATCCCGAAGCACAGGCCGAGGGGGCGGTGTGGCAGCAATTTTTCACACCAGCCTATTAATTAACGAAAGACCAAGACAGACTTTTAATTCATTTGAAAGCCTGATGCTTAGCCTCGTCCACCCCAGCTGTAAAACTCAGAAACCAGTCTTACTTGTTATCATCTATCGTCCACCTGGGCCTTACACAGAGTTTCTCTCTGATTTCTCAGACTTTTTATCTGATTTAGTGCTCAGCTCAGATAAAATAATTATTGTGGGTGATTTTAACATCCATGTAGATGCTAAAAATGACAGCCTCAACATCGCATTTAATCTGTTATTAGACTCAATTGGCTTCTCTCAAAATGTAAAAGAACCCACCCACCACTTTAATCACACTCTAGATCTTGTTTTAACATATGGCATAGAAACTGAATATTTAACAGTGTTTCCTGAAAACCCTCTGCTGTCTGATCATTTCCTGATAACATTTACATTTACAATAATTGATTACACAGCAGTGGAGAGTAGACTTTATCAAAGTAGATGTCTTTCTGAAAGTGCTGTAACTAAGTTTAAGAATATAATCCACCCACTGTTATCATCTTCAATGCCCTGTACCAACATAGAGCAGAGCAGCTATCTGAACGCTACTCCAACAGAGGTCGATTATCTTGTTAATAATTTTACCTCCTCACTACGTACGACTCTGGATACTGTAGCTCCTGTGAAAACTAAGGCCTCAAATCCAAAGTCCCTGACTCCGTGGTATAATTCTCAAACACGTAGCCTAAAGCAGATAACTCGTAAGCTGGAGAGGAAATGGCGTGTCACAAATTTAGAGGATCATCATTTAGCCTGGAGAAATAGTTTGCTGCTTTATAAGAAAGCCCTCCGCAAAGCCAGAACATCTTACTATTCGTCACTGATTGAAGAAAATAAGAACAACCCCAGGTTTCTCTTCAGCACTGTAGCCAGGCTGACAAAAAGTCAGAGCTCTACTGAGCCAACCATCCCTTTAACGTTAACTAGTAATGACTTCATGAACTTCTTCACAAATAAAATTTTTATCATTAGAGAAAAAATTACCAATAATCATCCCACAGATGTAATATTATCTACAGCTACTCTTAGTACCATCGATGTTAAGTTAGACTCTTTTTCTCCAATTGATCTTTCTGAGTTAACTTCAATAATTACTTCCTCCAAACCATCAACGTGTCTTTTAGACCCCATTCCTACAAAACTGCTCAAAGAAGTCCTGCCATTAATTAATTCTTCGATCTTAAATATGATCAACCTATCTCTAATAATCGGCTATGTATCACAGGCCTTCAAGCTGGCTGTAGTTAAACCTTTACTTAAAAAGCCATCTCTAGACCCAGCTGTCTTAGCTAATTATAGGCCAATCTCCAACCTTCCTTTCATATCAAAAATCCTTGAAAGAGTAGTTGTCAAACAGCTAACTGATCATCTGCAGAGGAATGGCTTATTTGAAGCGTTTCAGTCAGGTTTCAGAGCTCATCACAGCACAGAAACAGCTTTAGTGAAGGTTACAAATGATCTTCTTATGGCCTCTGACAGTGGACTCATCTCTGTGCTTGTCCTGCTAGACCTCAGTGCTGCGTTCGATACTGTTGACCATAATATCCTATTAGAGCGATTAGAACATGCTGTAGGTATTACAGGTACTGCACTGCAGTGGTTTGTATCATATCTATCTAATAGACTCCAGTTTGTACATGTAAATGGAGAGTCCTCTTCAGACACTAAGGTCAATTATGGTGTTCCACAGGGTTCAGTGCTAGGACCAATTCTATTTACATTATACATGCTTCCCCTAGGCAACATCATTAGAAGACATAGCATAAATTTTCACTGCTATGCAGATGACACGCAGCTCTATCTATCCATGAAGCCAGGTAACACACACCAATTAGTTAAACTGCAGGAATGTCTTAAAGACATAAAGACCTGGATGGCCGCTAACTTTCTGCTTCTTAATTCAGATAAAACTGAGGTTATTGTACTCGGCCCTGAAAATCTTAGAAATATGGTATCTAAGCAGATTCTTACTCTGGATGGCATTACCTTGGCCTCCAGTAACACTGTGAGAAACCTTGGAGTCATTTTTGACCAGGACATGTCCTTCAATGCACATATTAAACAAATATGTAAGACTGCTTTCTTCCATTTGCGCAACATCTCTAAAATTAGAAATATCCTGTCTCAGAGTGATGCTGAAAAACTAGTTCATGCATTTATTACTTCCAGGCTGGACTACTGTAATTCACTATTATCAGGAAGTCCTAAAAACTCGCTGAGAAGCCTTCAGCTAATCCAAAATGCTGCAGCAAGAGTCCTGACAGGGACTAGAAAGAGAGAGCATATTTCTCCTGTTTTGGCTTCCCTTCATTGGCTTCCTGTTAAATCCAGAATTGATTTCAAAATCCTGCTCCTCACATACAAGGTCTTAAATAATCAGGCCCCATCTTATCTTAATGACCTTGTAGTACCATATCACCCTATTAGAGCACTTCGCTCTTGCACTGCAGGCCTACTTGTTGTTCCTAGAGTATTTAAAAGTAGAATGGGAGGCAGAGCCTTCAGTTTTCAGGCCCCTCTTCTGTGGAACCAACTTCCAGTTTGGATTCGGGAGACAGACACTATCTCTACTTTCAAGATTAGGCTTAAAACTTTCCTTTTTGCTAAAGCATATAGTTAGGGCTGGACCAGGTGACCCTGAATCCTCCCTTAGTTATGCTGCAATAGACGTAGGCTGCCGGGGATTCCCATGATGCATTGAGTTTTTCCCTTCCAGTCACCTTTCTCACTCACTATGTGCTAATAGACCTCTCTGCATCGAATCATATCTGTTATTAATCTCTGTCTCTCTTCCACAGCATGTCTTTCATCCTGTTTTCCTTCTTTCACCCCAACCGGTCGCAGCAGATGGCCGCCCCTCCCTGAGCCTGGTTCTGCCGGAGGTTTCTTCCTGTTAAAAGGGAGTTTTTCCTTCCCACTGTCGCCAAAGTGCTTGCTCATAGGGGGTCATATGATTGTTGGGTTTTTCTCTGTATTTATTATTGTGCTATCTACTGTACAATATAAAGCGCCTTGAGGCGACTTTTGTTGTGATTTGGCGCTATATAAATAAAATTGAATTGAATTGAATTGAACAGACAACGACTAGAGATGGCACGATATCACTTTTTTATGTCCGATACCGATATCATAAATTTGGATATCTGCCGATACCGATATGAATCCGATATAGTGTGTTTTTTAATCAATAAAACTGTTTTTTTTAATATCTTGCTGCATTTTGTATAAGTTCATACTCAAGTTCAAATAAACAACAACACTAAAGCTATTCTGTTATACCTGTATGTAAAAAATACACTGCACCCAAAATATTTCATAGTTCAGCAACACTGATCAATCTAATAAACTTAAACCTACTCCATCCTCCCTATTCTGGTATTTTAAAGAGTACTTAGCAGAAATATTAAGCAAACTAACTAATAGGGTTGCAAACTCCCAGCAAAAAAAAATAGGGAACCACCCCCCACCCTCCACCTCATGATGATTAATCGACGTAATCAACTTTTATTTGATGCAGTGTGAAAAAAAATGCACAGAATTAAATTATTTTTCAAGAATAATTAAATAGATTCAACATCTTTCTTATACAGAATTGCAAACTGCACAGATGGTATCTTCCCAAAGGAAAAAGTACTATAATATACCCCAGTACTTACTGGGGTATATTAGACTTAACAGTTACTATATACAGTAATGGACTTCTACACATTTTACATCAGATTAAAACTTTGGGTGTAAGATTCGGATAATTATTTATTAAGAGCTAGATATTTTAAATGAGAATAAGAAAGAAAAGTATGTCTTTGTGCCCCCTTTTCCCTGTTCATGCCCTATCGGCCCCCCTGGCTAAACTTTGCTAGATCCGCCCCTGCACAGTTACCAGCCGTCAGCTACGTCGAAAAGGATCCTGGTGTAGAAAGTAATATTAAATAAATTCTAACAACAGCTTATCAAGCTTAAACGCGCTTCTGTTGTTCAGCCGCTGGTTTCCTCTTTCTGGTGCAAAGTGGGCCAAAAACAAAGAAGAGAGACGGACTCTCGACAGAAAAGCCGATCAGCTGATCATTAAGCAGTTTCACGATTGTGCAGCAACAGAGAGAGAGAGAAGAGGCAACCGATATGGAGCGACTGCTCCATATGGGAATGCTTTACAAACATTCAGAGATGAACTTACACACTTGCTTTACTTCTCTCTGGGATAACCTCGGAGATGAAATGCTGGTTTGGTAGCGAGGCTACAAATACACTCTATCAAGTGACGCACACTGCTCCGACGTGCTACGGTTATGAGCCGAGTTACGCCTTGTCGCAAGTTTTGTGAGGTGCTTTTTTGATATCGATATTTTTTGGATCGGATTACATTTTTTATTTCTCTCCGATATCCGATCCAGTAATTTACGTCAGTATCAGACCGATACGTAATATCGGATCGGTCCATCTCTAATAACGACATTACAAAAGTAACCAGAGATAGAATATTAAAAAGCAAATAATGCTCACATATATAATATGCTTATAAAATCCTTCCAGTGTAAAGAAATAAATCGAAAATGAAATCCCTGCATACATTTGTCACAAAGCTTGTGACTATCTAAATACATTATATGTATGAAAAAGTGAGACATATCCACAGTCATGTTTATTTCTATATCCATCCATCAGTTAAACTAAGCAGTCAAATGTCAATCAATGAATCCCCCTAGTTAATGTTTGAGGCAGTCAATCAGGCAGCCAGCTGTCATTCAGGAGCGAAAGAAATCTAAAACGTCAGTCAAGCCAGTCAGGGAGGAAGGAAACCACTCATCCGCATCATACCATTTTACCTGATGCATCTGTGTAACTTCAGAATATTGTACTGTCAACAGTGTAGATAGATGTATATCAACAACAATGCCACAGTAATTCAGATGGAACTGAATAAATACTTTAAACAGGAAAAGAGCAACAATCTGTCCCAAATGAAAGGTCTCCTCACATGCAGCATGGAGCTTCTTCTGTGATTCTTTCAGGCAGTAATTCGGTGATGTGGCCAATTTATTTGACTAGTCTTCCTTTCAAGCACTCAGCAGCAGAATTGTGCGAGACACAATTCTGCTTTGTGAAGCAAAACAGAATTGTGTAATGCTATGCAGCTGGCTGCTTTACAAGCATGCGGACCAAGTTGCCACACTGCAGAACACATTTACATGAACTAGAATCAGAACTGTAAAATTGAAGAAAAAAAAAATAGGCATAAAATAATAAAATACATGAAATAGGCGTGGGGAAAAAAAACAACCTCCATGCTGTAGACTGCCATTATTTTCTAAATATATGTAGTTAAATATATACAACTCACAGTAAACCATAACCCTAACTGTACCACTAACTATAGACCCGTAACCCAAAGCCTAACCACGATCCCGGCCTAACCGCCAACCCTAACCCTGACCTTAATCATCCCCCTTTGTTGGAGTTTTTGCTGAGTGGACATCAGCAGGTTTTTTTCTATAGCTATGACATCATAACAGTGTGATTGGTCAGATGCCATGTTGACCCTGGACAAACGTTATTATGTTGATCCAGGAACAACACCAACATGAGGATATCCGATAGACCAGTGACATATACCAGACCCAAGTACCTTCCTTAAAAGTAATTGGATCTGGTGTATGTTAGCTTTGAAATATGGGACATTAGGCCCATCATTATCACAACAAAGTCTGCAAACAAATACTGACACAATGTTATGGTCATGGTTCTCTTTGACCCAGCATTTTGAGCTATGGATTTTTTTTATTGCTTTGTGTTCTGAGTATTAGTTTTCAGTTGCCTGGTGTGTTTCTTTGTCTGAATATATTCTGTTTCTGTTTATTCTACGTACAAGTGTTTCCCATGTTGTCAAATCTCACCATGTCTCAGTGTTCCGTTACTTCCTGTTTTATTTTGATAGTCCCTTGTCTGATGTGAAATTTTGGTTTTCTTCTGTCTCGCTAGTTGATTCTGTTCACCGGCGTCTTGTTTTCCCCAGCTGTGCTATCTCTCCCAGATTACCTCATGTGTGTATTTAAGCCCTCTGTTTTCCTTAGCTGTTTGTTATCTTCTGCTGTTTGTCTGTAAGTATGATCTCTCTGTCCATTCCTGTTTGGTTTGTTTGATTCTGGTTTCCTCTGTCATCTGGACGTACCAGCTCACCTGAATAAAGCTGGTTTTAGTGTATATATCTGTTTCAGAGTCTGGGTTTTGGATCCAAACTCCACACACATCATGACATGCGTATATTTCAAAAAACATGAAAATGATCACAAACAGACTATAGCTATCACACAATAATACTTTCTCTTCTAAAAAAAAAAGTGTACTATGGCTTCAATCCATTGAAAGATGTTTTAAAACTGAAAACTTTCTATAATGAGCAGCTGAAAACAATCATGTCTGAAGAATGGCAGAACATCTCTCTACAGATCCATGACAGAGGGGCATAATACGTGCCCAGGAGGATCAGATCTGTCATCACAAGTAAAGGGAGGATTGCAAAACATTAGGAAATAAAAGAACAGCTGTGCCTACAGAATTGTTTCCGTAGGGATGGACAGATGGGGTCACTGAAAATAAAATGAAAATAGCTATAACTAAACTTCAGGAATTCTTTTATCATTCAGTGGCATTTAGGTAATGGAAAAATGTGTAATTATAACACTTAACACTTCACCAGATTGCCAGCAACCTTTTTCTGAGTTATGTATTATTAGTGTTTTGTGGTGAATGAAAATTAAATTCTTCTCTTTAGTAAAAGTAGTTTTTGCAAAATATGAAAATATTTCACTAAAAGTGTGTACTCCTCAAAACTGTTCCCATCAGTGTTAAATGGATTATTCTTGCTACAAATATTTAACAGTTTTAGTTCCACAGCAATCCTGTATGTACTTATCAGAATCCTCTTAATTTTAATTAAGCCTACAAAGTGTAGAAGGTTAAAACATCTAAAAAAAAGTATGTCAGTAACTGGTAATAAAGACACAATAATTTTGTAATTAAATTAAGAGTTAAGTCATCAACCTGTGCTTACAGACATAACGACTGCCAACTGCACCTGTGTGAGTGAGTAGGCAGGTTTGTGTGTGGGACATGACCCTCCTGTTAACTGAGAGCCAGCCAATCACATGAACTGAATCACATGACAAGCAAATGAAATACATGTTGTATTTAAGTTCACAGATCTTCTACGTAACTAGAAGAGTGTTTTCAACTTCCCCATGCTGGCCATTAGATGATGCAGATTTAAGGCACTCCTCCATTAGCCTCACTGTTCTGACCAAGAACAAATATTCGTCTTATAGAGTCACACTTTGACCTCTTGGTCCAGGAGCAGTTGTCAGTGAGTGCAGTGCGGCAATGACTGAACTTGTGTTGGTAGTGAGCAACTAACCAATGAGATTTCAGGGGTAGCCATTACTACAAACAATGGAACGTCAGAGAGGCTGGACTCCCTTCTCTTTACGACGTTGTACTGTGGGACCTGCATTTTCAGTGTAGCCAATGTGATGGTACATGTAATCACATGTGATTACACATTAGATTAAATACCCAATTTTTTGGCTTAACAATACAGTTCCTAGAATATTTAACATTTTAATGATGTTTCACAGGGGTGTATTCAGTTTAGTTGTATACAGAATAATCTTTCATGCTGATACTGCCGTCCCTAATTTGCTTTCAGTTCCTCTCTTGGTGATGAAACTGCACAATAGGTGCTGCATCACTACAAGGCCATTGGAAAAAGCTTAAGAAAACAATGAGCGTACTCAGGAGCTGTGAAAAGAATATTATTGAGTGGAGCACTGAGGCTCGAACAGCAATCATTGCTTAAGCTCTTCCCTGCAACTCCTGACATATCAATCCCAGTGCCAGCTTGTCAGGAGGACAACAAGGCTATTAGGTGCAGGAAAAGATGCATTCTGAATAAAATTTGTGTGGGAGAAAGACCTAAACCTATTATTTTTCCACTTTTATCTCTTAAATATTATTTGTTTTTTGTTTCCTATCTTGTGGAGCACTTTGTAACTTTGTTTTTTTTTTAAAGTTGGTATATAAATGGAATTTAGTATTATTAAATTCCCACTTCATTATGATGATTAATATATATCATATAGAAATTTATTTTTTTTATCTAGTGTAAAAAAAATCAGACTGAAAATTTTAACATTTAATGGACCAATGATTTTATTCATGTATTATTATTTTAAAGTTGTCACAGGGACAGTTGATTTAGATCATGCTGTAACACTAGAATGGCAAGGAATTCATTTGACCTCTTGACAAATCATGTAACCCCATCATCTCATATTTCATGACTTTTCCTAAATTGGGTTATTTCAACATATAGTGAATTTTTGCCTGTGCAGGATAAAAAGAAACCAGTATAAATGCTACACTTAACATTTACAGTATGTGGGGTTGCCTAGCAACACACATTGTTTACGCAAACTTTGATATGATGGCTACTATAACACGAGGCCGACCAGGCTACTTGTGATTGTTTAATAAATAAAAGATAAAAGTGAATATTTATTGCAGGGATGAGCAGGTCACGGGGGAGAGTGTGTTTGACTCCATGGAGTACCAGGTGTGGAGAGCAGTGGGGTAACTGAACTGAGCAGTCCAAAGTGGGAAGTGTTATTACTAACAAATAAACTTGGCAAAGACGAGCCAAATCAGACAAGCCTCTGGAGTGAGGACGAGAGGTGCGCATGTCTTATTTTGTTGGAGCCAAGAATGGCGTTGGTTTTAAAATGGGGGCAATGACCTGTTCAGTCTCTTTCACCGTGAGGTTTTTTTGTGTTTATTGTAGCTTAACTGAAACCACACATTATCCAAAATTAATTTTGAACATTTCCTGTAATAATAAAATAGAATAAAATACAACAGCCCTGTATTGTCATTATACATGTACAATGAAATTATAGGTGCTCCACGCCAACTGTACAGGAGTAAAACAGATATAAATAGTAAAGACATCAAGGAATAAATATCAAACAGAAGAGATATATACAGTCTAGAGGAAGATATACAAACTAGAGGAATATATATAAAACAAGAGAAAGACGCACGATGGAGAGCAAAGTGCTTGGAAACAGTGCAAAGAGAGTTGTTCTGAGTATAAAGTCCATGTGTGAGTGCTGAGCAATACTCAGACTGGTGGCTATGGCTCACATTGGTGAGGTGAGTGGGCAGGAGTTGAGTGTGAGGGGATAGTGTTTGTTAACAGTCCGAATAGCCCAGGGGAAGAAGCTCTTAGTGCATCCTGAGGTGTGGGATCTGATTTACCTGAGGCAGTACGAGAGCACGATCTCTACTGAGGAACGGTAGAATGCCAGCAACAGCTTCCTGGTTATTCTTCCTCAGGACACAGAGGAAGTCCAGCCGCTGCTGAGCCATCTGTACCAGGGCGTTGGTGTTGTGGGTCCAGGTGAGATTAGTGGAGATGTGGGTGCCCAGAAACCTGAAGGTGGAAAAAATTCCACCAGTTGCCCATTTATAATGAGAAGGGAATGGACCTGTCTGTGCCTCCTGAAGTCCATTATGAGTTCTTTTGTTTTAAGGATGTTCAGCTTCAGGTTATTTTCTGAACACCAGCAGGACAAGTTCTCTACCTCCACCCTGTATGCTTTCTCATCTCCATCAGAGATGAGCCCAACCATAGTGGTTGGGTGGGTTAGTATACACTTATATGTGTACAGGGTGTACAGTATGGGCCTGAGAACGCAGCCTTGGTGGGATCCGGTGCTGAGTGACATTCGGGGGGGGGTGGGAGCTGAGTCTGACTGATTAAGGAAATCTTTGATCTAGGAGCAGGTGTCAGTGGGGATCTAAAGGTGCCCCAGTTTGGTGGTGAGCATGTCTGGGTTTATGGTGTTGAAGGCTGAGCGGTAGTCCATGAAGAGCATCCTCACGTATCTCTTCCTGTTTTCCACATGCCATAATTACATTATTTAAATGCATCAGGTGTTGTGATTGTTATAACATTTATTTATTAATGAACTGTGAAATAGATTTTATCTTTATGGTCTGAAATTCCTGAAAATTAACACGTTTTGAGAATTGATAGTTTTTGTCTTGTGTGTGTCAGATCCCCCTGGTAAAACTGATCCCGAAAGTTTTATTGTACCTGTAGAGCTTTACCTCTGGTATGCTGATTTCTAATCTTGTCCATCCTGGTCACTTCCAATGAAAATCTCAACCCTTAATCCTTTCCGATGTCCACCTGCCCACCTTTCTTTCATTTTCTACATTGAACTCCTCAAAGTACTCCTTCCAAGATTGACCAAGCTTTATCTTGGCTTGAGACCAGCATTAGGAATACATTGACTTATGGGCCTCATAGCATTTGTTCCAGCAGTGTATTGAAGTCAAGGTCAATCTGCAATCTAGAATATCAGCTGACATCCAATTGCTCTCA
Organism: Oreochromis niloticus; assembly: GCF_001858045.2. Lineage (NCBI taxonomy): Eukaryota > Metazoa > Chordata > Actinopteri > Cichliformes > Cichlidae > Oreochromis > Oreochromis niloticus. The sequence continues at coordinate 5,889,545 of NC_031966.2, forward strand.
TACAGGGCATACTCTTTAAGTTGCTTTGACCAATTTGTAAGTCATCTCCACTCCAGCTCCTCTATTTTATTCTGTATCTGACTGAATGATTGTCACATTGTTGTCACCGACGATTGCTGGTCTCTGCATTTCAAGCTTTACAGGTATGCATAGGAAAGACCATCAGAACAGAGCCATACTGCCTAAGATAAATTACTGCAGGTGGAAATAATCTTTGTTTGGCTTTAGTAGTTCTGACTAAGGTGTAATAGTTACTTTTGTGTGACACTATCCTCTTAAGCCCCAACGCCCCCTGATACGGGGGCAAACAGCAGGAGATCAGGTAGGCTTGGGGCTTAAGAGGCTATACTGTTCTTCAGATGCAGACACACTTTACTGAAAGTCATCAGGTATGTTCATTGTTTTTTCTTACCAAACATTGCAATGTTAATTCTCTAACAGGTGTTAAATACTTTTTTTTCCTTTGGCACACTCATACCTTTGGCATCCAGCTTATAGAACACTTGCCAGACATAGTGAGATTTGTCTTCAGATTATTTGTAGATCCTTGCTTTGCTGTCAACAGTGTACTTCAAGTCAATACAATTAAAATTGACCATTGTTGTCACTTCCAGCAGGGCCTATAAAATCCAAAGACAGGTACTTATTGTTTGTGATCAGCCATGAGCCAGATGGCCATGATTCTATTAAAAGGTCCCAGATGTTGATGAAACAAGTCTGGTGGATAAACAGGACAAACACAGTCTGATGACCTGACCACCTGAAATACTAATGAGACATAACAGAGAGGTCTTGTTTGCTATTTGGACTCAGCACTCTGATGACAAGGGAAAACATGGCACACCATATTGAACAGATTGTTTTGTTTGTGTGTGGTGCATTGTTAATGCACTGCTGAGGGAAAATGACTTTTTTTTTTTTTTTTTTTTTTTTTAAGAAAACAGAGAGAAATCAACATAAGCATTACAGTGTGTGGCAAATTAACTTCTATTAACGATAAGAAAAATTGCTGTGACTTGGTCATATAATAAAGTGCCTTATTGTTGTGATTCAGTGCTATATAAATAAAATGTAACTGATTTGAAATTTACATAGAACCTGTGGTATGTACACTGTACTGCTTAGAGTATGTAAATTACAGTTCTTAACATTTTATTTCATATGTAATAAAGTGCACAATACATTTCACTTAATGTACTTTCTTGCCTTTCGATAAATCTAAGAAGTCAACAGCCCTAATCTGTTTATCCTAACAAAGCTATAGTGGGTAATCTCTTTACCTGTGTAATCCAGTGTCACTTTTCATCAGGTGTTATAACAGAGGCTGTCATAGATGGCTGCTATAAGAGCAAATGGGTCCTGTAGAGGGCCCATTTGAACTATTTGTCAATCTATGTAGGATTCTTGCTGCTCATAAGTCCAGGATCTTGTATGAAATATATTTTGTTTTATAATGTGTCAGATATTTGCAGTTGGTGAAAAGTGTGGACTGCAGGCAATCCATTTCTGTACATGGACTCTTCTATTGTGAAGCCATGCTATTTTAATAGTTGCAATATAAAACTTAAAATTTTCTTGCTAAAATATGCAGAGCCTTCCATAGAAAAAAAAGAAAAACATTGTCTGGATGGGGCCATATGTTTCTCTAAAACCTGCATACACCTTTCAGCACTGTTGGCGCCTTTCCTGTTGTGCAGGCTGCCAATTCCATGTGCACTAACGAACCCTCATACAATAAGAGATGCAAGCTTTTGAGCTGAGCTCTAAAAACAAGCTCGATGGTCTCTCCGCCTTTGTTTGAATAATACAGGGTTCATGTTTTCCAAAAACAATTTCAAATTTCAATTCATCTGAACTCAGAATAGTTTTCCACTTCAGTTTTCAATGAATTTTGGCCCAGATAAGAAGGTTGAGTTTTTTTTGGATTGAGGCATATCACTTTTCATTGCATGATAAAGCTTTAACCTTTATTTTTGGATGGCCCAGTGAACTTTGTTAACAGACAGTGATCTCTGGAAGTGTCCCTGAGCCCATGCAGTGAGGCAGCACTGCATTGAAAATAGGGATGATTCTCTAAGGGCTGGAAGATCATTGGCATCCACTATCAATTTTTGTCCTTGTCACTTGCACACAAAGATTTCTTTAGATATATTATACATTGTTGTAAGAAATTGGCCCTTCCTTCTTTCTTTCTTTCTTTTATTGTCACATGACTTTGTTTGCTGATCTAAAACATGTAAATGTGACAAATTTTAATATTAGACAAAGACAACTCAAGTAAATGCAAAATACAGTTTTGAAATTATGATTTAATTTATAAGGGGAAAAAATAACTAACCCTGTGCGAAATATCACTTATGTTCTTCTTTCTCGTTGTTGATTAACTCTGAAAAGGCAACAGCACTGATATGTTTGTACTAACAAAGCTTTAGCCATAGTTCAGTTTCACTAACCACACCCAGGACTGATTACTGCCAGAACTGACCCAAGAAATGACTTAAATACAAAGTGAACTTGTTTATAAGATATCAAGATATCAACCAGAAAATCCTGAAGGAGAATGTCCATTAATGTCCGTCAGTTTGTGCCCTTAAGCTTCCGAAGCAAATTTCCTCAGCAGTGATGTAAAAGACTAATTGCCTGCAAATGCCTGATTGTAGTTCTGGCTGCTAAGCATGGCACAACCAATTAACAGAATTATTAGTAGATTTTGGGACAGTTATTTTTTTCACAAAAGCCAGGCAGGTTTAGTTGGCTTTTTTTCCTCTTAATAAATAGAATAATCCTTATTTAATGATGTTTCACAGCACTGTGTACATTAAGTTGCCAGTTACAAAATGTTCTTACATAAAATATTTTTAATGAAGTATTAAAATGTCTCAGTTTAAACATTTCTGCTGTGGAAAAAAATATAATTTTTAGATATATTCTATACAGTGTCCAAACTTTTTAACATTTGGCTTTGTATAGTTCTGTCGTCCCTTGATTTTTGGTTTCGTGTGTGAGTGTGTTTACCATCATCATTTATCATCATTATTCATGTTTGTGTTTGCTATGCTTGATTTTTTTTAATTCAAATAATCTTGTAAAAGTATGCTTTCTTGTCCTAATCTTCCACAGACAGAGATTGTTTTTTTCCCCTCTACTTACAATGATTGAAAACCTCACTTTAATTTAGCTTTAGAGCGATACATTAACTTTAATAAACACTACAGTTTGACTACTAGTACCTAAAGTGAAAGTATCTACTTAATTGTGAAATTCAAACCAATTTTTACACAATTTTTTCTGCATCATTTTGGCTAATGCCAGCCAGTAGAGGGGAATCTGAGGTAAGGCAGGGTTTACCCAACTTTTATGGTTTGAGTTTCAGAAACTTGGTTCAGGTTTATTTTGGGAATCAACTAGTCTAAGTCTTAGTTTGAACTCAGCATTTTCTCTGTCTTTAAGCCAATCTCCTTTGTGTTTACAATTTTAAACATCTCATCTGTAAATAATGTATGGAACAAACAACCCTAAGCAAGATTCAAAATGGGTTTTGACAGTCAGAAACCTGAAGCAGCAAAGTAGCACAATTACGCACCCAATATGCCAGAATCAGTCAATCAATCATGATTTTGGATATCCATCACTAATTTGAAGTCATCCGCAAATTTTATTCCCATCGTGCCTGAAGCAGAAGTCCTTCTGACACATTATGCTTCCCATGTGCGGCATGATTGATGGCAGGGGACCTTGAAAACATTTAACCAATCACCACTAGGAAAAGTCTGACATTAATTTTTTTTAGGTGTTTATAAAGGAAAGCTCTGAAAACAAATCGTATCTTAATTTGAAAAACATAATACTGTTTTTCTATACTCATATTGACTCATATGAAACAAAATAATTCCAGATTATTTGACAGAAATTAAAATGATTAAAGACACCCTGAAAATCAACTTTAAAAAAGGTATGTGGCAGACTATTCCATTTTACTGAAATTTCATTGCAGCAACTGAAAATGGTACACAGTAGTTTTTCTTGTATGCATATCAGACAGCATTGGAGCATGCTCCTAATTAGATGACAGTTGGTGTCCTGAGGAATTTCCAGGATTTTTCAATGAAAAATCCCTCCACATATATGAGGCTGTAGCAGATATTTGACTATTTATTATTTGTCCAATCCTTAGAGATGGTTTTGATTGATAATTCCCATTTAGCCCTTATATAATTTGTTGAATGGACTCTTAAATTAATCATGTGCCTATATAATCCAGTTCAGTTATAATTTTATAAATGTTATACTCGGATAAACATTTGTGTAATACCCGATATACTTGATATAACTCCTTTAGCATTTTTGTCAAAGTAATGTCTAAGTTGAAGTTCAAGGAGTTGGGCTCTGTGGGGCCGGGCTGCGCTGCTGCACTGGGCCCCGGGTGCCTACTGGGGTCAGCGGGGGAGCTGGCCCCAGGGAGGGGTCACTTGCCCCTCCCTTCCTTCCCTCCCCATCTCCGGCTGCCTCCCTCTTCCCGCTCCACCACAATCACCCACACATGCAGGGCCTTGGGGTAGGGGTGTGTCACCAGGGTGCAGAGGAGGCATCCCCCCCCCCTGTCCCCTTCTGGCTGCCTCTGCCTCAATTTTATCTCACAACTTAGACATTCACATTACTCACACTCTCATTACACATACATATAGGATCTTGGGGGTGGGCACGCAACACGGAATCCAAATTACCATCAGGGTGTACACCTCACCCCTGGCGTCGTTGCCCACCTCTCAATTTTAAATACACGTAGACATTGAGGGCTATCAGGTGGGCTATGCGCTTACCTGCTGCTCTCTGGCAGGTAGCTCCATGCCCTCCTGGGTTTTAAATGCACCTTAGAACACACATACATCAACACTACATATGAGCGAGTGGAGGGAGGTTTGTAGTCTTCTCACACCCCCGTTCTCTGCAGCCTGTTGGAGCGGGGGGGGGCTAGGAGGAGGAGTTGGCTGTCTGACTGGGGTCTGGAATGTGGGGCCTCCCTGCCGCTGCGGAGTCGGGGCGGTCTGCTTCTCCCCACCTCAGGGAAAAGGGTAACACCACCTGGGTCTGGGTGCAGTTTCCCCCTCCAGGGGCAAGGGTACCTAGACCCGGTTCTTAGAGTACGCTTGGGGAGTGTGACTGTGTGTACAGCGTCTCTTTATGTTTGTCTCCACGTTGGTTGAGTGTGGAGTAATTGCATTTGAGAGCATGAGGGTGGGAATGGATGTTTGTATCTGTGTGTGCCTGTATGTCTGTGTCTATATGTCAGGTCGGGCATCAGACGCCACCTCTCTGGGGACATCTCAGGCCCTCCAAGGTTTGGAGGCCTATCTCCCCCCACCACTTCCCTTGCCGGTGGCAGACACCCTCAGACATCGGTGCGTTGGTGGTTCTTTGTGTCCGGGGATGGGCGCCCAGGTACACACCGGCTCACTCCATGGCGGCTGCTTATCGGGGCCTGGAGCCTGGGGCTCGCTCGGGCCACTTCAGAGGTGGGGTGCCCTCGGCCTCTCGGCCTGGGGCTCGGTCACTCAGGCACAGCTGGCTGCCGGTGGAGCTCACGGGCACGTCACTGCAACCCCCCGGCTTCTGAGTGACCCCTCATCTGGGACTCTCCTCAGCTCTTTCTGGGATAGTGGCGCGGCTGCCCCTCTGTTGGTCTTCTTTGGTCTCTTGTGTTCTGAGGGCCTCTGGATGTCTGGAGTCTTGATCTCCTCCATACCTGCTTCATGCCCTGGAGGTCGGGGCAGTGGCCCCCCACACCCTCTAGCAGATCATTACATGAAAGAACGTTTTAAAAAACAAGCGCGTCCATGCTCACAGGTGTACACACAGGTGATCACACACAAACTACACCCTTTTTGGCTCCTACCTCAAAGCACACTGTGCGCTGTCGATCTTACGTGCTGCACAATAATGTTTAATATTTAGTATTTACTGTCATATTCCCATATATCATTGTGATGTTGTTTATTCTATTACTCTTGTTTTCTTCTGCTTGTTTTCTTTTTTCTTTCTCAACAGGTGATCCAGGTGATCGATATATGTATTTTTTGTCTGCTTATTCTGTTGGTTTTTGTTTTTTGCCCTTTTTCCCCGTCCCTCTTCTCAGCTGTTTTTCTTTCCCTCTTTCTTTCCCCCAGTCAAGTCTGTCCCGTATTCAGCAAGTGAAAATAAAATAAACAATAAAAGGTGAATCAAATAGACCATTACGGCAAGGCTGGGATGGTCAATTTGGTAAAGTAAATCCGTTGGGCATCTTTCTTCGCCTTTAGACAATAATTCTGATGGCAAAAGAGCCAAACGGGACAGGCAAAAAAAAAAAAAAAAAAAGAAGACAGTGAAAGAAATATTGATGGGTTAGTCCGTATCTATCAGAAAATAGTTTTAAAAACTATGAATTCTTGATTTTACAATAACAGACACAGAGCATTGCCTTGCCCTTGGGATAAATCATTAATAGCAGGTTTAAAATGTGAATCATAACTAGCTCAGTTTAAAATTATTACTTCTATTTAAAGGTGTAGTTGTTTCACTAATCCAAGGCAAATATCGATAGAAAACCCAACCAACTGGCTTTGGATATCGCATTGTCCGGCAGCCTGTAAGCATCGCAACAAACTCTGCAGTGGCCTGTCTAATACAGACAACTCTGGCTTTCCACGTTGCTTCATAATTCTGATTACACATACTATAAGTGGATATATTTGTGCTGCTAAATAATAATCTTTGAGGCTGGGTAAACCCATTCCTTCTGCAGTTTTATTATGATCTCTGTTTCTGATTGTTTGGTCAGAGATATTCACACCAGTGGCCTGCTTGGTCACTTTGCAGAGCTTTGGCAGTGCTCATCCTGACCTGTCATGCAGGTCCTGGTGAAGGTTAAGAAACTTCTACAGCCCTGTTACTCTTAACTGCCTCTCTCCTAGAATCTCCTCTATGCTCTTGAGACTTCTGACCTTCTGATATCATGAATGGCACATTCCTCCAGGATGACACATATTGATGTGGCGTCACTTCCAAGCAAGATTACCTGTGCAACCTCTGTAGGGTCCAGCTATCACCTCATGCTACCAGTAGTGACACCTTCCCAAACCAAATGGAAAACTAGTGGAACAAACAAAAACAGACAAAAAAACAAAAAACAAAAAAAAAAAAGACGAGGGAAAAAATGTCAGTGGCCATCACTGGTAACCCACTTCTGTTTTGGGGGTTGTCTCATTTTTGCCTCTTTTGAACACCTGTTGTTAATTTCATCAACACCAAATCAACTGAATCTAAATAACAATCCCCTCTTCTACTTAAATGTATAGGATGAGGTCAATTCAACTTCTGGCATATTGATCTGCTCATTTAAGATGTACATTTTAAATTGTTTTAGTGTGACTCGTCTTATTTTGAGTTGCATTTTGCATGATAAGCTACTACAACAATGGATATTAAAAATACCTTCATCATTAGATTCATATATCAGATGTTTGTATAAATGGTATCTGCAGTTGATTAAAGGGTCGCTGGTCTTCTGTTGCTATATAGAGAGTTATTTACTCAGTTTTCATGTGCCATAGTTAAACTTTCTAAAGCATGCCTTAGGCTTGAATCTCTTTCTTCTTCTACAAAATTGTAAAGCAGCCTGAGTATGCACCATATGGCTGCCAATATGTTACAGCTTAAAACAGTTGTTACCCCCCTTCAGATATTTGAACAAAATGAAGCTGTTTGTCTTGACAAAGGTGCGTCTGCATCCAAGCTGCCTTCCATGAAGAATCTAGCTAATGTGGTAACAGATGACTGTTTTAATCTAGTGCATTTACTCTTCCTCTGTCACACATCAGCTTGTTTGTTTTCTCTTCAGTTTCTTTTTTCTGCAATCTTAGACGCTCTGATGTCCTATACAGAGGTCACAGCGCAAAGTCAACCCACCGCAGCACTGAATTTCTGGAATTAAGGCCACACAGACTTTATATATATATCTGTACATGTGTATAATAACACAGAGACTGACTGGACAAGTGTCGGTAATTGATCTCAAAGCAGTGAAACATGAGCCATTGACTAGAAGGTTTATCTACAACGCTCATGTGCAAAAAAACAAAGCCGATGGCCTTCGGGCTTGTCCATTGTTAACAGAATGCAGACACGGCCATTAAAATGAAAGAAACTATACAATCGAATGACTGCAGTCACAAGATGGAATTTACAACAGCAATTTACAGGATGGATACAAACAGTGTTCTGTTCCATTAAGGTGCTCATCGCTACCACTGGGTACTGGTCATATTTCAAACTTACAAAATTAATTTAGCCAGTTATCAGCCCAGGTACCTCCTATTTGTAGCATTGTTAAGTAAAATTTACAAGCTAAGCTAATTTAGTTACTCTGTTTATTTCAAGCAGCTCATATCCTAACACTAGGCTAAATGACTAACAGTAAATGTATTCCATCGTTTTTTTAATGTCTTTTTAATGATTTAATATCGAGCACAGCAGACCTGGTTTTGACAAGCTCATTCTTGAAACAATACCTCATTAGACTTGACTGCTACCCATCTCTCTTGGGCTGTCTCATTTTCAGGCTTTATTTACGCACAAACATGTCTTGTATCAGCCTGATGGTGCTTTGTTCTTTTATCCATTCTGCTTACCAGTTTGTCAGCTTTTTTTTTTTTCCTGTAGCCTCATTTTTTTTTTCCTATTTTCCACCTTCCTAATTCTGTCTGTATTTTTATTATTTTCTCATCTCTGTCTGCTCGGTTTCCATTGCCTGCAGCGATACAGAGAATAACAGCATTGGTAGAAAAGGTGAAGGATAAAAAAGGGATTTACACATTTCATACCTTTATATTTTCTCCAGATGCTTTTCCATATGTGACAGTTATGAGGGAGATTACATCTTAATTGACAGACCTACTACTTCTCATTCTTTCAATCAGAATTCCAGTTGCTATTTATCTAAATGAAACATGAAAGCACATAAGAGAAAAGTTGAAGAACAATTCTTTGAGTACTGGAGCGTGGAGTAAATATGTATGCATGCATATATATAACCTTTGAAAATGCCATATATGTCTTTCTCTGCCTGTATATACATGTGTCTGTCACTGAAGATGGGAACTAACACAAACATCAGGAAGATGGTATATCAGTGTCGTGCTAAAAGCTTAGGTCCACCAGAGAAATGCTGAGATTTCCAGCACGACCAGAGCACTTTCTAGTAACTGGCACCTATCAGCACACCTGGCTAAACAGTAACATGTTTGTAAAATGAAATGTGAAGTGGCTTTTCTGAAGCTCTAGACAAAATCAATGAAGTGTCAGTTTTTCCCTCAGTATTGCCATTGTACAGCAGTTCTCAAGTTAGCTTGGTGAAATTTACCAATGAAGCTTCATTCATTCTAAAAAAAAATGTTTCCTAATATATGGATGCAGACATCAGACGGTAGTTACACTGTTTTCATAAAGGAGTGGACATGGTCGCCGACAATACTCAGATAGGCTGTAGAATTTAAACTATGCTTTTTTGGTCTGGGGAATATTTCCTGGATACACTTTCATCTAGTGTTGCAGAAGAAATCAACAGATCATCATACCATTCAACATTTTTTCAATCTTCTACTGTCCAATTTTGGTGAGCCTGTGGGAATTCTAGCCTCTAGTTTCATGTTCTTAGCTGTCAGGAGTATGACTTCATGTGGCTTGTGCTGCTGTAGCCCATCTGCTTGGATGTGCTGTGCATTCAGAAACCAAGAACCGGTTCCTGTCACTTACCTTTCTTACCCATTCAGAATTTTGTTGTGAACGTCAGCAGGTCGCCTTGACCATATCTACATGTCTAAATGTACCGAGTTGCTGACATGGAACTGGCAGAATGGATATTTGTGTTAATGAGCGGTTGAACAGGTGTACCTTGCAAATGGCCAGTGAGGCTGTGTGTCTATTACTTGATTACTGACATAATTTATTCATTCACTCCATAAGTATCCCATAATCATTAAAATCAATTTTTTCCTGTAATTTTCAATAGCAGCAGAAAAAACTGACATGTTTTTACATGCTGTGTCTTTCCTCTTTCTCTGTGTTATTCTAATATTTCATAAGGACCAAGCCTCTAGACTTCCACTTTCATTGGGAACACTCATGAGGTTAACTGGGGCCCTATTGGGCTGTAACCCTGCAAAGTTGGAAACTGTAACATGGGAGTCTGTGGGGACTGACTGGGTCCCTTTTGGAGCCATCCTAAAAGTGGCACCTACAGGAACTGTAATTTTTTTCACTTCATTTTTCAGCTCTGAACGTTGTCACTGTGAGAAACTACCTTTCTTCTGCCTTTTGTTTGCTAACGTCAGCTTAAATTCTAAGCCAGTCAATGTGCTACCTGCCTAACATAGCACCTCGCTAATTTAAGTTTGATTTTCAATATTTTGCTAGCAACATTAGCATGGAAGTAGTCAGTTGTCATTGTGCACAAGTTATGTTTGTTCAGTCTGTGTTTTTCTGTGTCAGCTATATGCTGATATTAGGAAATAGTGGAGTCCTTTGGGGAAAGTTTGATTGTGTTTCTTATTTTTCATACTGTGTGGGAGTTGATGAAAAACATTCAGCCAGGCACTCATGAACAAGTATGGACATTATATTCTTTACTGACCCCCCCCAAAAACAGAACTTCCTTTTTCACTGTTTCAGGCATTCAAACTGCTAACGTATTTGAATGCAGAGTTCATAAGAGTTGTACAATAAGCTGTCTTACCAGAATTCAGGACTGTGACTTGAACATTAATGGCACATCAAAGGTCAGTTTTCTGTATGACTCACACGAACTCTAACTAATGGTGTATTTTATAACCCTTTATTTTCCCTTTGATCTGTCTGCAACCAGAGATTACCTGGATCTGATCAGCTAAGTGCCTTCCAATATTTACCGTAGTGGTTTTTCTTCTGGTTGCCAGATTGTCTTTGCATTCTTAAGCCTTCGTTACACTCCAGTATGGATATTGACACAGTTTCCCGTTACACGTCTTTGAAATCTGCTTGAAGTCTGTTGTCTGGTTTAATAGCGTAGTTGATTGATTGCAATATAAATTGTCAGCGGATGACTGAGAATTTGAGAACATGTTCTGTGTGGACTTCCACACAGAGCCTCCAACTCTGATGACAAAATGTGTATCAGTTGGATCCAAGCATACAGTATCATCAAGGCTTTCGGAGTTCCTTGCCTAGTGTGAATGATCTCTACTTCAATTTTGACCACTACATACAAGAGATAGTAGAGTTCGTTTTTGGACATTACCTTTTTTCTCTTCCCTCTCTGCTTCAGTTGCCATCCTGACTACCTTTTTGTATGTGACCTCTCCTGTGTGTCCTGACTCTCCTGACTCCTGAGTCAGCAGTCAGTACCAGACCCAAAAGACTGGTTGCAAATTAGATTTAATATATGAATCTGTTACTTTCTGTTACTTTTTACTTTAGGTTTCTTCAGGGGTAAGTGCAATGATGTACTGGGTTATGGCAGTATTGACGCAAATCCAGTGTTGGAGTGGTTACTCAAAAAAAAGGTATTACATACTATTCTTTAATTTTGCATTACTTTAATTAGTTTCCAGATAGCATGAATAAGTAGATTACATTACATTATCGATGCTTTACTACATCTCCTGTGTAATCGCTAGTTTATATCTTTACACTAAACTTTTCATTTTCCCATGTATGTGGACAAATTCCTATCCTAATAAGAAGAACTTATAAGAATAAGCTCATTCTTTTAGTAGCCTTTTTAAGTATTACCACGAAGCTGATAGCAAAGCACTTCAAGGAAAAGTGATGCTGCTCTGGTTAGAAATATTCGTTTGTCTCTGCTTATGTTACCTGTTAAACATCAATCCTTCTATGCTTAGTTGGGTCTGCATGCTCTTGAACATCAGTTTGAGTCTAGAAGCATCTCTCACTATTAGTTTTGTGTTAGCATTAAAGCTCATGTATAAGTGTTTAGCATATGACTTTTGTAGAGGTCTGTAGGGGTTTTTATGTTGTGTTTGCATTGATGAAATGCTGTTTCTGGCCGAGTTCCCTCAGTTCACTCTTTACATGACATTTTCATCTCCCTGTGCAATGAATTAAAAGTAAATGTCACTCCTCAAAAGTTGTTGATTGCTCTGCCATTTTTGTCTTTTTTACATCAATTGAGGTTAAGTGATGGTTGCATAAGAGTGCATACAGAGGCAGGCTGGATAATGTTTTTTTTCTGTTCAAGCATCACGCATATAATTGAAGAACTAGTACAAGTAACTAGTAATAATACTAGTACAGTACTGTTGCTGTGCAGTAACACAGTACAGTATAGCGCAGCCTTACACCTGACACTAGATGAGTCTGGCTTGTCACTGGCTTATGGATGCTAAGTGTGATAACTGTGTGACAGACACACATGCAGTGGCTTATGTTTGCTGCACTCAGTAATTTACCACACATACACGAATTTCGTTGGACATAGTTCATTTAAAGGCTTGTGCCCTTAAATGTTTACCTGCTATAATTAATGACTAAAATAACAGGAGCTCCAACTTCAATTAAAAAATACAGAAGAATCCAAATTTCAAGAGAAAAAAGAGATTCTCTGTCGTACTTTAAAGAGCTTAAATTAATTGCTACTTATCAAGACTTTCCCATTTTTCAGTGTTGTGTTGTTTACTGTGTGTTATCACAATTAATTACTTGAATGATAGAGACCATTAATCTCTAATAAGGAAATTAAAAGCACCACTAGCACTGCATCCTGCATCAGGCAGTGCATAGACACTAAATCAGTTTGCAAAAGTAATGCGCAAGCAGTTTTAAAACCCACACCCTCAGTAATTGTGAAGTTAGAAAGCTTGGGGATTCTCAGTTTTTATTTGGCATTATACTGATGTGCTTTACAATCCTGTCTTGACTTAACTCAGTCTCATCAATCAGTACTGTTTAAAGGCAGCACTTGGCTATAGAAAAGAAAATTTAGGACAATGAAAATGGAGCCATGGTTAGACTACTTCCTGAGGGCACACCGTGTATACGCTCAGTACAGTAACAACAATGCACCATGCATTGGTCAAAGTCAGGTGGATATTGTGGGATAATAGACAAATGCTTCACATCTACAAATACTAATGTATCACATTTGTCAAATACAAACTTGTTTACGTTTTTGCGCAGTTTCTTTTTTGATTTAGCAAATTTAAATACAGTTTAAATGATTTATATAAAATCAAATAGTAGTGAATAGTTTGCTGTGTCACTTCAATTACTGCCAGGTGTTGTGTTCTTTAATATAACTCCCCGAGATGTGTGTGAAGGCTAGTTGGTATCACATATTGGATTGCACAAGACCTAGCGGGAGGACACTACCCAGGTTGCACATGCACGGATGTTAATGGTTTACAGTGCAGTACTTTGTACTGGATTCAAACCATACTGTATAGATCAGGTAGTGCCTGTGCACATTGAGCAATAACAATTACCAGGTCATGGAAGTTTTCATTGGGGTAAGGGTTTGGGTTTGGTGAATCCACACAGCTTCTTCCAGACATGTTTTGAGCACTCCAATAGCATTAAAAACAACAACAACAAAAAACAGTAATGCTAACATTTACAAAAGTTTACAAAAATTGACCTTTTTAGCATGTGCCTAAAACAGAACTCAGCCCTAAAAATCATCCTGTTTAAAGAGAGTTTTTCCTTCCCAGTGTCATCAAGTACTTACTCTTGGGGCAATCTGATGGGGTCTTCTCTGCATTATTGTAGGGTCTAACGAACCTTGATACAACTGCTGTTGTGATTTGGCATTATATAAGTTAACCAAATTTAACTGAAATGAAAAAACGCAAAAAACTAAATTAAAAAAACAAGCCATTAAATCCAAGGAGCTCAGGAGTACAGTATCCTCAGTAACTGGAAGGTGGAAGAAGTATGAAAGCAGAAGTAAGAAGGCACTATAAAAAGCATTCATTTTGCACCAAATTAAGTTTTTATTTTAGCATCACTACCAGAATCACATTTATTGTTTGAACATGTTGGCTAAGTTGGTCATTGGATCTATAGACCATAGCTGTCAGAGTTGATGTGTAGTTTAATCTGTCAGTAGATTTCTAAGGTGATCAGGTTCTGAGAGAGAGAATAAGCTGGGCTTATGGAAAAGTTTTTGAACTATCTGACAGCAGCCATCCCTAGTATCCACAGTTTTAGACCTTGCCTTTGGGTTCCTGTTTCAAATACCCACTAGGCAAAACCAACAGGTTTTTATGCATTCAGATCCTTAGCTATTTTCCTGATAACCACCAAGAGAAAACAGATTGTATTAATACATGCATCGTATTGCTTATTTTTAATAGTAAAGTAACAAAAGTGTCTGTGGTTATTTATTTATTTATTTTTTTTATAGTTGTATCTGTTTCTAATCATTACTATAGCCAATTACCTTTCTGGGAACAACTCACGTTCTACTTATCTATGCCTGAAGAGAAGGCAGTACTACAATAGTACAACCACTATTGCTACAGAAAAAGCAACATTCTGCCATGAGAGGGGTTCTCAGGAGAATGGACAAGGACACTGAAGACATCTGAAAGTTAATGAAGCCAAAGAAAGAGAAATCCTTGAAGTTATCTTGCACCAGAATGAATATACCCAAAGTAACTCCTTACATCTCAGAGATCTAAGTCAGTCCCTCACCTCAAATATCAAAAATATGTTTGTTTATTTTTTTTTGCTCTCCCAATTCTCGACATTCGAAAACAAAACAACAACAACAACAAAAAAACATAACAAAGAAAAGCCCTTTATCAAAATAGGGTCAGGGTAGGGTTAAAGCTATAACCCATGATTACCTAGACTTCAGAGTTTAAAATAAGTAAACCAAAAAATTTGCCAAATTTGTACAATTGTATTTAAGTTCTTTGACTTTTCCAACTCTGGACTACTGCACAACTGATCAATCATAGCACTTCCACACAGGTCAGTTTAAAAACATGATGATATTTTGCTTAGGTTCATGATCCAGCTGCTGACTTTAGTGATTTTTGATGAAAACTGGGAATCCTGCAATGATCAAGCAAGTTTTGGTTACAGTTTCTAAGCCTGATGGTGAGATGTTGGTTGTCCAACAAGCCTCACACTATCTTTGGTCACCAAGGTCATTTTGACCATACAAAGTATGGTACAAATGGATAGAATAGGACTTCAACAGTTACAGTGTTAAAGTGTTTTCAGTTATTTCGTTATATGTAGTCAGAACAAACTCCATGTTCTCAAGTCTTTGTGGACAAACACCATTACATAATCCATACCAAAAAAAACATTGTCAGAAACGGGGTGAGGTATCTTATCCAGTGTTGGGGAGTAACGGAATACATGTACCGCCGTTACGTATTCAGAATACAAAATATGAGTATCTGTATTCCGTTACAGTTACCGTTTAAAAAGGTGGTATTCAGAATACAGTTACTTTGTTGAAATAAATGGATTACACTGCGGTACTTCCCTGTTTCATATTGTGGCGGGTCAGGATTGTTTGGGTTTGTTTGACAGCTATGTTCTGTTGTTCCAGGCGGCAGCGTTACGGTTGCCATGGTTACAGGGTGACGCGCTCTCTCTCTGCGTGTTTCCTGGGTGAGAGAGCGCCTTTTTGTTGTTGTTGTTGTGCTAAGCTAATAGGCAGAATGCTACAGGCATAGCTCTAAAGAATGTAGCCTCATGGGCAGTGTAGTCCGTGCTGCAGCGAGAATGGACTACCATACCAGTTATGTGTCTGTGAGCGAGGGAGGGAGAGAAAGGAAGTCCGAGCTGTCACGGAGCAAAAACGGGAGCTGGAAGCATGTAAATATAATAATAACCACAGCAGCCAAGAAGAGTGCCTGAGGAGCCCAGCCAGTGGCGTGTCTAGAAAATTTTTGTTGGGGGGGCCAGGTAGGGGCACAGATTTGGAGAAGGGTGGCAGATGTAATTGGCAGATAATGTTAAAAAAAAAAAAATCTACCAACCGTTAACCATCATTCAATAACCCTGTAAACCCAATAACTGAATTTGCTTTTGACTCTTATTAGAATGAGGTTTTAACCACTACGGTGCAAATTTTTTAGATACTGCGTTGATGAAGTACAAGAAATACAATCAGTGCTTTGTCAGTGTTTACGCAGCATTGAAGGACAGCAATATTTGCATAGTATTTTTACTAACATATAATGCACATATGTTTTGGGCAAAAACATTTTTGAATATTAAAATACAAACATTTTTAACATACAATTGGCAAATTAGCCAATGCAAAACTTTATTTGCCAATTAAAAAAAGAAGATAATCTTCTCACAAACTGGTGTTTGATTTTGAAACAGGAAAAAAGTGGGGAAACAAATGAAAAGACTAACATTTGAATGAAACCTGAAAGCAAGTAAATACTTTCTATGCTGCCTTATGGTAAACTTTGGTAATACTGATGTATAAAGAACAACACTGGCTGAAATACAGTCAGCTGGCATGGTGACACTGCCAGTATTAACCTGCAGGGCTGGACTGGGACAAAAAATCGGGCATTTTGACTACAGACCGGCCCACCAGGTATTAAAGCCCTAAAGCCTTTGAATGAAAACAAACGGTGTTGTGACAGTGATGTACACTGTCTTGTTGGTTTATGTATGATTTCTATCAATTTTACGTCAGATAAAATCTTTGTTCGCAAGATTCAGATAATTATTTAATAAAAGCGAAACATTTTAAATGAGAATAAGAAAGAAAAGTATTTCTTTGTGCCCCCCTTTCCCTGTTAATGCCCTACCTGGCCCCCTGGCATAACTTTGCTAGACCCGCCCCTGCACAGTTACCAGCTGTCAGCTACTTAGAAAAGGATGCTGGTGTTATTTGTCTCTCAGAAACAGTTCATAACTTCCCTTCAACTCATTCATGTCACCTAAAAGGTAAACCTGTTTCTCCATCACCTGTTCAGCTCTGATGATTCAGTAAGGACATCTCCTGGTTTCATCTGCATGTTTCCCTCTCACCAGATATACAAACCATCATGACCAGCAGCTTTTACAGCTGTGGCTCCAGCAAACATCAGCTGATACTAGAAATTAATATTAAATAAATTTTAACAACAGCTGATCAAGCTTAAAGGTGCTGCTGTTGTTTAACGCGACATCTGCTGGTTTCCTCTTTCTGGCGCAAAGTGGGCGATAAACAAACAAGAGAAAAGCCGATCAGCTGATCATTGATCAGTTTCATGATTGAAGTAGCAACAGGAGAGGGAGGGGAGAGAATGAGAGAAGAAGAGGCAGCTGTGCAGCAAAGACACAGAATAACTCCAGCTTTGTGTCTTTTTCATTCTAGCTGAAGTTCGGGACAAACTGCGTCTCTTCTCAGCTCAATACAAAACCTGTAATATTTTCTCTGAATGAGGGACCATTCAATTTTTAAGGAGCCGTTGGCAACTCTACTAACTAACCTTATGAATAAAATAAAGTTCACCATCAGTAACATCATAGCACCCACCCAGCTGTATAGAAACCCCGTCATGCTAGCTAGTACGCAGTAAGAGTTATTGTAACTGACTGTAAAAAGTCAGCAAAACGAAAATAAACTCCACCTAAACTTGGTTTATATCTGACCCAGATAGACTGCAGGTCATAACTTCTTACCTGAAGTTCAGTTCACCTGACACTCGGACTGGCGACTGCCTCGGGTCTCTCCTCCTCCTGCCTCCCCTTCCCTCATCCACCTGCTAGCCGCCGTTGAAGCTCCGCCATGCTCGATGGCCAGTCCAGCTATGTTAAACTGTTAATCTTTCGCCGAAAAACTGTTTTCTGCGGTGCCTCTTTCGTGCTTGGCTCTCCTACCTTTGCTAACATGATGCTCATAGCGCAGAAGCCGATGCTGCATTCACTTACACTCGGATATGTGAGCTTCACTGTGAAAACATAATCGTACATTTGATATTTCATTGGATTTTATTGTTTTGGCTTCGGGGTGGCACCTGGGGTGGCCAATCTGGTTGGGGGGGTGGCCTGTGCCCCCCCAGGCCACCCCGCTGGACACGCCACAGAGCCCAGCTGTAAGTAAGCTATTAAGACTCAACTGTACACTGTGTTCGTGTTTTCCTCCGGAAAAAATAAGTTCCGTTGGAGCAGCCTTTCAACGCCTCTCTCTGTCTCCCGCAAGCAAAGTTGACCCAGACAACAAAGTAAAGCTAGTTTTCGGCTACCAGTCCGACACGGAATCCGAAGTATTAGCCAGAGGTCCCTTTACTACGTTTCGGAGCCACGGACCTTCAGTAACAGTAATAAATCACAGCAATAGTACATTCACGTAGTTGTAAACAGCATGATAATATATTAAGTAATCCAAAGTATTCAGAATACGTTACTCTCATTGAGTAACGTAACGGAATACGTTACAGAATACATTTTGGGGCATGTATTCAGTATTCTGTAGTGGAATACATTTTAAAAGTAACCTTCCCAACACTGATCTTATCCATGCCTCTCAAAATAGGAAAACATAAAATCACATCAACACACAGTAACTGTCTGGGTAGAGCGCAACATGATTGGCTTTAGTCGAAGTGTAGGACAGCCATCTTAGTTTCCACACAAAAAAGTAGAGCTTTCCCAGCTTTATGTATCTCATTCTATTTCTCACCTTTGTACTTCCAAATCTTGTTAATTTTTGGCTAGTTAAGTCATACCTATTACAGATCTAAAAGTTAAAAACACCTGCTTCTGACAGCTGCTGTCAGGAATCAGTTTAATCAGTTTGGCTACCTCTCACCCACCCCCTTCCTCTCAGAAACATTTAGTCATTGTCAATCAAGACTAGGGATGGGTACCGGTGTCCGGTGCCATTATGGCACCGGTTCTGACATAAACGGTAGTAACCAGACCGAAAAGCAGCGCACATTTCGGTGCTTTATTTCGGTGCTTTTTTTTACTGAGATGTCATACACTTTGGATTCTAGCCAATCATTTTACCTTTGCAAGCGTAGTAGGCGGGCCCAGGTACATACGTTCTTTTACAGCAGAGCTACAGATTAAAAATGCCCAAGACGAAGCGATCAAAAGTCTGGCTGTACTTCACAGCAAAAGATGCAAACTCAGCAGCCTGCAACAAGTGCTTTAAGCTGATACTGTGCAAAGGAGGTAACTCCTCGAATCTGATGAAACACCTGGCGATGCATAGCGTTTTTTTAAAAGCCGAGAAATGCACCGTATTTGATAGCTTGCTGCGAGACCTCACACCGTGCACATCTACTGCGGGTGTGGTGCCTGTTATCGGACCCGGAGTTAGCAACATCCCCCCAAAAACCCGACGAGTAGAGTCCTGGCCCCTAGCCCTGTCAGTGTAGCAGAAATGATGACGGATGATGATGGCAGCAGTCGCCGTTCTTCTCTGTGTGAGTAGCTTCATGTTGTTCGTGTGTAATTAACGTTGAGTACGCTAACCACATTATTACATTAATGCATGTAAGGTTAGGTGAACTAGCAAACACCGTCGTAGTTACATGCGGCTGTCTTCTTGTTTGATGGCAGATACTCCCTTCACCCTGGCCAAAAAGGCTAAAATGACCAAAGAAAAAGTGGAAAACAGTTAAACATGAGAGGTTTTTGGACAAAGTTTGTGTTTTTACCATTGTTTAAGCACTGCTTCCAGCCAAGAGTGATACCATATATGCCCTATAGCTGCAGAAAAGGCTAACATTGTTATCTTTTTACAAAACACAGCTGAACATGAGAGGTTTTTGGACAAAGTGTGTGTTCTTCATTCTTTAAGCACCGGTTCGAGCACCGTTTAAGCACCGGCACCGTTTCAAAAGTACCGGTTTGGCACCGGTATCGGATGAAACCTAAACGATACCCATCTCTAATCAAGACGACAAGTGGGCTACTGGAACAAGAAGGCATCGGTGGGCAAGAGACGAAAACAGGGCGTTGTTGGAATGCTACTACGCAAGTAACCCTGGCGGAAGGGGTTACATGAATAGGATGAGGGACCTATGGATTCTTCGATACTGTGAAGGATAGAAATATTTTACTGCTATTATTTGCTGCTATTTTTATAATCATCATTAACATTTCAGTATTAATAGTGATGTTGCATTTAGATGCATTCAGATGTTCAAATATATGGTTATAGTCTTTATTACAGGTCCAAGAAGAACCACTTTAAACGGTTGAGTTGAATCTATAATGTTAATGTTTATGCAGACTGCAGGGTGAAAGAGTAACTCTGTGCTAAAAGAAGACAGGAAGTTATAGGCTTTTGAAGTTGCAGGCTTTTGCAGAAGTGAAACTGAAACCAGAGTTTAACTGCAAGTTAAGAGCAGGGTGTTATTATGCATGTATCGTTGATTAACACACACACTTAGTTAGAGGGATCACTGATAGGGGAAAGTTCAAATTGTTTTGCTTGGGGTGGCTTTTAGACTATATTAGGAGGAGCAAACATATTGGCAGATCTGAGATCATTCGAGTGTGACATTTAGGCCAAAAGTCACTCATAGTGTAGCAGGAGAGGTCATGACACGTACGCAGTACACAGCATGCACGCGCCCTCGCACGTGTACGCACACACACATACACACCATGGTAGATCTATTTTGGTAGGGCAGAAGTGAAGATGTATTTTTGCTGCAAGTGCAGAATTGTGCCGAAGTACTTAGAGGAAGTGCAACAGATGTCCCAGGAGATAAGCGACAGCGAAGACGAGCTGAGGGGAAGCACCGACCCGAAGACAATGTTCTTTAAACTATGTTAAAGTTCACGGAACATTTTGTGGTTTGGATTGACGTAAGCTGTACTCTTGTCTGTTTTGCAAAAGAGGGGGCTTTGTTGTCCTACTCCTATAAAACCTTGTCTAATGATTGTAAGTTCAGTTCGACGCTGAAATCTGCACAGCGGTCGGACTCACACATGTGTTTATTAAAATACTGTCTAATTGCACACCGGACCGGATCTGTGGTTATTTATGGATTCCTCTCTTGACATTGAACCTTAACATTTGGGGGCTCGTTCCGGTGAGAGAGAGGGAATTTTGGTGTAGATGGAGAGATCCAGGGTCCGTGGTGATTGGATGGGCAGATACGAGTCAGTGGTTTGAAGTGAGAGACAAGCCGGCTTAAACAAAGGTAAGGCACATACCTGTTGAATTTTCCAAAATGTGCTAGATTGGACATGTCAAATTAAAGTCTACTCACTGAAAATTACTGGTAAATGTCTGTTTTGAGTTTGCTGAAATTTTTATGAAGTTTACCGGTTGAAGTAATGATAATGAAGTATAAGTGACAGTACTGAGTAATGAGAATAAAGGAATGAAAAGAGAAAGCAGTTGGACTGCTAAGTGAACTCTTAGAATGATAGGGAATTTGGTCATTGTGTGGGTTCAAGTCCCGTTGGTCATCTGGTCTACGTGTGATGGTCATTTTTGTGGGTTAGAGTCCCCTATGTCCACAACGGGAGATCTGCCTCAATCTTAATCCTGCTTCAGGTGTAGATTGTTGTTTCAAATTATTATAAATTTTTCTAGGACGACAGCGGCGTCTGTTAAGAAGCGCATTTTCTTGGAGGTAACGCTCCCTCCTGGACAAAGACGTTTGTCCTTGACCTAGCGGCGACTAAGGGTTAGTACGGCACGACAAGCCGGGGGAAACTGGGGAATTTCCAAAATTGCTAGAGGTTCAAGTCCTCTATTTTTGCGCTTATTGGGTATGCTGGCAAATTAAGTTAGGTTTAGAAATCTGGACAGGACAGTCTGGGACCGCCCTGGTGAATTGAGCACAAAAAGTCTGGGACTGATCGGTTGGAGCCGTTATTTTATATTTATCGAAATTACATAGGAGTTGAAAAGGCCTAAAATCTGTGCAGTTGTAATTAAAAAGACGTCTGTAATATAAAATATGAGATCTATGAGTAAGATCAGTCTCTGTGTCAGTAATGCACAGCCGGATGTGCACTGATGGTGTGTGTAAATGCAAATGAGGAGCGGTGACGCGCAGAGAGGGTGGTTTCAATTTTGAGAGTATTGAGCTTTATCTGATATTGCTAAATGCCTGTAAGTAAGATGCTGGTTTTGCTCATTAGAATTGTATAAATACAGTTCGAATATACTAGTGTGGATGTATAGTAAGTGACTGAATTTTGATAGATGTATATATCTTGAGTAATAAATGGTGGTGTGTTTTATTTTTTCAGTTATGTGTGTGTGGTGAGAAGCGGTGTGTGAGACGATGAGAGGTTTCAGTTTTCTTTTTCTTTTTTCTTTTGACTTGCTCTTTCTGATCATGGAAGGCATGTCCAAAATACTCGTATGAAAGCGTATTTCGAGTGATTTTAACCGTGTGAATGCTGTCAGTATTTGATTTAAGTGACTCTGCATGATTTGTCTGAGTGAGTGGAAAATGGAAGTTTGAGAGAGAAAAGGCAGTGCGTGTGAGACGATTTATGGCGTCTGAAAGAGGTTAGAGTATTTAAAAGGGGTGTATGAAATAAAGGAGTGTGAAATATATTTCTTTTGTGATGTAAAATAGGATGTTTAAAGTTTGCAAGTGCTTTTAATTCAAGAAACGCATGAGTGAGGGTATGAGAAATTGAGTTTATTTTTTCTGATGGAAAACATATAAGTGTATACGCTCCAAACGGATCTAAAGAAGGGGGAAGGGTGATGTGTGTGGAGAAGTGTTAGTTGTTCTGATGTGTGAAAGAGCTCTATTTAAATGTGTGAGTGACATGAAGGTGTATTGTTTTTTAGATCAAGATTTAGTAGAATTAAAGAGGGTTTTTAGACTATAAATACAAAGAGAGACAGACTCTGCGGAGAACAGGAAATAGTGAACAGGAA
The DNA here is from genome assembly GCF_001858045.2 of Oreochromis niloticus. Taxonomy (NCBI): domain Eukaryota; kingdom Metazoa; phylum Chordata; class Actinopteri; order Cichliformes; family Cichlidae; genus Oreochromis; species Oreochromis niloticus. The sequence continues at coordinate 5,912,415 of NC_031966.2, forward strand.
CTCTGCATGCCCATAAAAGGAACTGAGTGTGTACAGAAAGAATACAGAGAGATAGATGAGTTAACTCTAGGCATATGAAGCAAATGAAGCCTTTAAGAAAAAAATGAATATAATACTAATTGTATGCTTTAGTGTGTCAATACAGGTGGACGTCTCTCAACTTTGGAACCTTGAGTGCAGCACCAGAACAATAGATTAATAGAATTGGGAGAAAATAAGCCAGGCTTTGGCTCGAAATTGTGCAGCTTGATCTCTCACTTTGTCTTTGACCCTGAGAAGAAGCTTAAAGGCCAGTCAATCGCCTGATGAAGACCGACAGAACATCGTGGACTTGAAGAATTAACTGAAGTTAAAAGCAGTGCAAGTGAAAGCAGTAACACTGACGAAGATGAGTCCAGCAGTATGAAAGATGCAACATGCATGCTGGTGAAGAACAGTGTGATGTGTCTGCTTGAAGGCACTGACTCTCATATTTTCCATGAATGGAGAAGAAAACAGAGCAAATGAAAATAAGACTGAAGGCACTGAATGTGATATTTTGCCATGCTGGGACTTAACCTAAAAGAAAGACTGTAAAGAAACAGAGAAGAAGACAACAGCTGAGTTGAGACTGTGTTTGCTGGAGCTTTGAAGCACGAACAGGACACTGTGAATGAAAAAGAGACCGGTGAGAGATGAACCTGGACAAGTTTAATTGCGAGAATACAGGATATGTTTGGACTGAAAATTGAAACCTGAACTCATGACTGTTTAGGGATGTCCACCACCGCATAACAAAGAGGTAAACATTAGAAAAGGTAAGAATAATGAAAGAAAATAATTGTCATTACCTTAATGAATAGAAAACATATACAAATTGTTACATGTGAGATTATTTTTGAAATGAATCAGAAGTGAGATAGTTTGAATCTAAACCTCAGTGAAAAATGCATGAAGTAAAACTGATTATAATTTAAGATGCAATGAAGAAGCAGCTTACACTCAATTAACATAAAATGCAAGGAAGAACACGCTTACATGCATGGCATAATTGGTGTTTCTGATCAGAGATAGAGAAATGGGTTATTTAACCACTTGTGATAATAATGAAAATGTCTTAGTTTTGTTATTTTCAGGAGTAAAGCAGACTTGGACCAACTCTCCAGATCCAGCAGTCGGAAGAAAGTTAGAGGTTAACATCAATGGATAAGTTAAGGCAAGTTTCTGGTTGAATTGTTCACAGCATGATGTGTCCAGGAACCTGAAAAGCAAGCCCTAGCTCCTGGCTGAAGACCAGGAGGGCGGTAATTTAAGGTGGGAAATTAAAAATGTGGGTTAGTAATTCAGGGAAAAGAAAACTGACTGCTTAACTGGAGAATTGGTAAGTGTCTGGGAGACTGTGAAGCCATATATGTAAAAATAACACACACACATACACATACAAACAGAGAATGCATTAACCTTACCAAGACAAGCTCCTGAAGCTTAATGCATAGAGACATTGATTAAAACCTGGCTAAGAACACAAGCATATGCAATGAAGATCAGCTTGCTACTTGTATGAGTGATAGAATGGTGTGAATGTTTAATAAAATAGACTTAAAGCTTGAAGTTGAAATTGACTCAAAGGAGCTATGGGAATTAACAGAAGAAAAGGGACTAAAGCAGTTTTTAAAAAAAAGTGACTTAGGAGTGCTCTCGTACTGAGTGAATAAAGCAAGTGATTATTATAGAAAGAAAATGAAAATAATTCAATAATGTGATAGGGTTTAAACATGTATTTCTCTTGTCAAGTTGGCTGTTGAGCTGTGAGTCTATGCAAATTAGCTGGAGCAGAGACACTTCCTGTGTGCGTGTGTGTCGGAGGCTTTCAGTTCAAGAGAGAGCGGTGGCTGTTGAAGATTATTTGGCGAAATATATAATGGTAAAGTATCAGGATATTTGATTACGGTGGTCAGGTCTGCTCAGAGGGGCAGATTTGGACAGGAAATTTATAATTTAAGGATGATACGTTGTTGAAATTGGTTTTTATCTTGTGCTGAATGAACACATGGCAAAGTGAGGATTTCGAGAGAGGGAGTTTGATTAGACCTGGATAGGTCTGAGAGGGGCCCAGAGAAAAGAAATTTTTTGTAGTAGTAAGTGCACTCAGGAAAAAACCTGTCAGGTGATTTTGTTTTGTACTTTGATGAGCTAATAATCAGCTCTCTTTTTTCATTTTTGTTCTAAGCAGGCCTGGAAGACAGTGAACGGACGGCGTTGACAAAATTACCAAGTACGAAAATCAGGTGGGCATTACAGATTATAATTGATTACAATCAGAGACTGATTGGCGGCGAGTCTCTGTCTAAAAAAATGATTGCAGCGTGTCAATCCAGTCAAAAGTATAGTGAACTATTTTCCTAAAAAGGAAAGCGAAATAAAACAAATGATTGAGCTCATTTTGCTGATGTGGAGCATTTGATGACGTGCGCAGAAGGCTGCAGTATCAGCAAAAAATATCATGTGTGAATGCATGTGAGTGAATGCGAGTGATGGGACCAAGAGGGGAAATAAATAAAAGGTTGACAAATAGGAGGAGTGGAAGACTTAATTCTGGGGATGCTGATTTTGGGATGCTGATGTTTGCTTTGAGAAAATTTCTTTTTACTGGGGTTAGATTAGGGGAGTACATTATATTGTTGGGAGAATGCTAAATGCTAAAAGGGAAACATTGTTTGATGAAATTCAAGTTACCATTAACTGGGGTAACTCATGATTAATAACTGTTCTGTTTAAGTCTATTTTGTCATGACACAGACTGGATCATAGAGGGAGAGTATGAAATGTAAAGTACAGGTTTTGTTTTCAGGAAATTCCAAGGATCCAGAGTTCGATGGAGCAGGAGTTTGAGAAGATTTGTTAGGATAATTTAATTGATTTTATTCCTTAAACACAGGTTTTCAGGGCTGGAGCAAAATACCGGAGAGGGAGATGGCTGAAGTGTTCTGAGAAATGATATGATATGACTAACCTTTTTTCCCTTGTTAATTTGTTAAGCTTGGGTGAAGCATGTTGAGTTTTTTGCCACATGAGATGTGTCAAAAAAGAGAGGGATTTAAGATTTAATTTGTTTAATTTGAAATGGGTTTTAGTATGATTTTATAATGATTGGGTTTTTTTTGATAATTTAGAGATGGTAAAATTCTTTAAATTCTTTAAAGAGAGGATTAAAATGAACTGAATTCTGTTTAGAAGATAAATTGCTGGTGTTAATAAGAAGTGGTATATAAAACTTAAAGGGAAACTGTGGGAATAAAGGATATGCTTTGGGGAAAATAGTGAACATTTTATGAGTAGAAAATGTGTGATTTCTTTTTGATTTTTAGGATAAGTTGTTATAATGTAGGCTTTAGAAACAGATAGTAAATAGATTTATTTCTAGGGTAGAGGAGAGCTTTTTATGAGGATGTTAAAAGTCTCGCTGACTCAAATGAATAATATTGGAGATTATATATGTAGAAAGGATTTTTTCATACACATTGCATTTTTGTGCCTTTAACAGAGTTGTGGCTCAGAGAGTCGTCTCTTGAGGGTCACAAACTTTTGGTTAACGTTATGATTAGCCAATCTACTGTGAGAAGGACCTGAGTTATTGAAGGATTGCACACGCTTACAGACATATAGAGTTCATCAACACACAGGACAGTATAGATTTGAGGCCTAGGGCCTGAAATTCCTTTAGCTTTTAACTGAATTTGAGTTGGCCCTGTAACAAGTGACAGACAAGAGGAACTGAATAGGAGTTTGGTGGTAACTAAATTTAGTTACAGAATAACAAATGCCTGTTGAAGTGACTAAGTTTTTGTTTAAAACAGAAGCAAAGGGAGAAAGCTTATATATTTTGGTTAAGTCTGATAAAGTATAAATTAGAATGAGTCATTACATTAAGAGCAGCAAAATGAAATAAAATGATATATTAAAACAGGTTAAACACAGGAAATGTGAGTTTTTAAAATACAGTTAGAGTTCAGCTTTTAATAGGGGACTTTAGATGAGAGGCCCTTGCAGCAGTGACAGTTTGTGTACAGGATGTGGGTGATCAGATAAGGAACAACAGGAAACATATGACAGCAGTGCTGTAAGACTGTTAAAATGCTGTAGATTGAGATGAGTGATGTTTAAGATTATATAGGAATAAAAGTAAAAAACCGAATACGCAGTTAGGTTCATGTTTTGTGTAATATTAGGTTGAATCAAGTTTCAATAAAGAGAGCACTTGAGGAACAGAGTAAGTTAGAGCATAGTAGGGAGAAGGTTTTTATCCATCACAGTTAAGGTGAATCTAGTCTTAGACTAGGATCTACTCCGTGAATTATTAGTTTCGGTCATGCTTTTATTTGTTTTGGTGACCTCTGGATGTTATCCAGAGGTCAAGAGGGGAAGTATGAAGGATAGAAATATTTTACTGCTATTATTTGCTGCTATTTTTATAATCATCATTAACATTTCAGTATTAATAGTGATGTTGCATTTAGATGCATTCAGATGTTCAAATATATGGTTATAGTCTTTATTACAGGTCCAAGAAGAACCACTTTAAACGGTTGAGTTGAATCTATAATGTTAATGTTTATGCAGACTGCAGGGTGAAAGAGTAACTCTGTGCTAAAAGAAGACAGGAAGTTATAGGCTTTTGAAGTTGCAGGCTTTTGCAGAAGTGAAACTGAAACCAGAGTTTAACTGCAAGTTAAGAGCAGGGTGTTATTATGCATGTATCGTTGATTAACACACACACTTAGTTAGAGGGATCACTGATAGGGGAAAGTTCAAATTGTTTTGCTTGGGGTGGCTTTTAGACTATATTAGGAGGAGCAAACATATTGGCAGATCTGAGATCATTCGAGTGTGACATTTAGGCCAAAAGTCACTCATAGTGTAGCAGGAGAGGTCATGACACGTACGCAGTACACAGCATGCACGCGCCCTCGCACGTGTACGCACACACACATACACACCATGGTAGATCTATTTTGGTAGGGCAGAAGTGAAGATGTATTTTTGCTGCAAGTGCAGAATTGTGCCGAAGTACTTAGAGGAAGTGCAACAGATGTCCCAGGAGATAAGCGACAGCGAAGACGAGCTGAGGGGAAGCACCGACCCGAAGACAATGTTCTTTAAACTATGTTAAAGTTCACGGAACATTTTGTGGTTTGGATTGACGTAAGCTGTACTCTTGTCTGTTTTGCAAAAGAGGGGGCTTTGTTGTCCTACTCCTATAAAACCTTGTCTAATGATTGTAAGTTCAGTTCGACGCTGAAATCTGCACAGCGGTCGGACTCACACATGTGTTTATTAAAATACTGTCTAATTGCACACCGGACCGGATCTGTGGTTATTTATGGATTCCTCTCTCGACATTGAACCTTAACAATACCCAACATCCACAATGACGGCGAAACAACTAGTATCAGTGAGATGCTTGGCTACAAGTTGAACAGCCACAAGGGGCAGTACCCTCCATGGAGAAGGAGGCTAGAGGGCAAGATCAAAGTAGCACGAAGGGAGGTTAGCCAACTAACGGAGTTGCAGAAAGGCGCAACAAAGAAGGTGCATAAGAAATACAACAAGCTGTCCATACCTGAGGCCTTGGAAACTGCCAAGCAAAGACTCACAGCCTTGGCCAGCCGCTTGAGGAGGTACACCAGAGAGATAGAAGGCAGGAGAATAAACCAGCTGTTCTCCACAGAACCAGCAAAGGTGTACTCTCAGTGGCAAGGGAACAATAATAACAGAACAGCACCACCAAGGCTGGAGACAGAGCAATACTGGAAGAGCATATGGGAGAAAGACACAACCCATAACGGCAATGCTCAGTGGCTAGTGGATATGAGGGCAGACCATAGCGACCTCCCTGAACAGGGTCCAGTAACCATCACAGTGGCAGACATCCAAGAAAGGGTCTCCAGTATGAAGAATTGGACAGCACCAGGCCCCGACATGGTTCACGCCTACTGGCTGAAGAAGCTGACTGCACTCCACGAGCGTCTGGCAGCACAAATGAACCAGCTGCTAGTTAACGAGAGACACCCGGAATGGCTAACCGAAGGTCGGACGGTCCTGATCCCCAAGGACCCCAAGAAGGGACCGGTCCCATCCAACTACCGACCAATTACCTGCCTCAGTACTACATGGAAGCTCCTGTCAGGCATCATATCGGCTAAGATGAACAGGCACATGGGTCAATACATGAGCGGGGCACAGAAAGGGATTGGCAAGAATACCAGAGGCGCAAAACACCAGCTACTGGTAGACAGAACAGTCAGCCGAGACTGCAAGACCAGACTGACCAACCTGTGCACAGCCTGGATTGATTACAAGAAGGCCTATGACTCAATGCCCCACAGCTGGATACTGGAATGCCTAGAATTGTATAAGATCAACAGGACCCTAAGAGCCTTCATCAGGAACTCAATGGGGATGTGGCGTACAACACTAGAGGCCAACTCCAAGCCCATAGCACAAGTCACCATCAAGTGCGGGATCTACCAAGGAGATGCTCTGTCCCCACTGCTGTTCTGCATAGGCCTGAACCCCCTCAGTGAGATCAAGACAAGACTGGCTACGGATACCGACTACGGAACGGAGCGGTTGTCAGCCACCTCCTGTACATGGATGACATCAAGCTGTATGCCAAGAGTGAACGAGACATCGATTCACTGATACACACTACCAGGCTATACAGCAATGACATTGGAATGTCATTCGGACTGGAGAAGTGTAGTCGGATGGTAACAAAGAGAGGGAAGGTAGTCAGAACTGAGGGGATTGAACTACCAGAAGGCAACATTGCAGACATAGAGGACAGTTACAAGTACCTGGGGATCCCGCAAGCGAATGGGAACCATGAAGAGACCACTAGGAAAGCTGCAACCACCAAGTACCTGCAGAGGGTCAGGCAAGTCCTGAGGAGTCAGCTGAACGGTAAGAACAAGATCCGGGCCATCAACACCTACGCCCTGCCCGTGATCAGGTACCCTGCTGGGGTAATAGGCTGGCCAAAGGAGGAGATAGAAGCCACTGACATAAAGACAAGAAAGCTCCTTACCATGCATGGAGGGTTTCACCCCAAGTCCAGCACCCTGAGGCTGTACGCTAAGCGGAAGGAATGGGGGCCGGGGACTGGTGAGTGTCAGCACCACAGTCCAGGATGAGACAAGAAACATCCACGAATACATCACGAAGATGGCCCCAACTGACAGCGTGCTCAGTGAATACCTCAGGCAGCAGAAACCCATGAAAGAGGGGCGAGACGAGGAACCATCATGGAAGGACAGGCCCCTGCACGGTATGTACCACCGGCAGATAGAGGAGGTGGCTGATATCCAGAAATCCTACCAGTGGCTGGACAAAGCTGGACTGAAAGACAGCACAGAGGCACTAATCATGGCAGCACAAGAACAAGCTCTGAGCACAACATCCATAGAGGCTGGGGTCTATCACACCAGGCAAGACCCCAGGTGCAGGCTGTGTAAAGATGCCCCAGAGACAATCCAGCACATAACAGCAGGGTGCAAGATGCTAGCAGGCAAGGCATACATGGAACGCCATAACCAAGTGGCCGGCATAGTGTACAGGAACATCTGTGCCGAGTATAACCTGGAAGTCCCGAGGTCAAAATGGGAGATGCCCCCAAGGGTGATGGAGAATGACCGAGCTAAGATCCTGTGGGACTTCCAGATGCAGACGGACAAAATGGTGGTGGCTAACCAACCGGACATAGTGGTGGTAGACAAACAGAAGAAGACGGCTGTAGTGATCGATGTAGCGGTTCCGAATGACAGCAATATCAGGAAGAAGGAACACGAGAAGCTGGAGAAATACCAAGGGCTCAGAGAAGAGCTCGAGAGGATGTGGAGGGTGAAGGTAACGGTGGTCCCCGTGGTAATCGGAGCACTAGGTGCGGTGACTCCCAAGCTAGGCGAGTGGCTCCAGCAGATCCCGGGAACAACATCGGAGATCTCTGTCCAGAAGAGCGCAGTCCTGGGAACAGCTAAGATACTGCGCAGGACCCTCAAGCTCCCAGGCCTCTGGTAGAGGACCCGAGCTTGAAGGATAAACCGCCCGCAGGGGCGTGCTGGGTGTTTTATATATATATATATGAGACAGAGAGAGAAAGAAATGTTTTGGGGGTTTTTTTTTTACATCTTCCTGAAATAAAAATTAATATTTCACAAGCAGAGAGCCATCTTAAATTCAGCCATTTGCTACGGGGAGTCAAAAATAGTGATCCCCTGTCAAAGAATTTGCTCATCTTTCTCTGACTGTAGCTGCCTCTTTCACTTCGGCCTAAAATACTTTTTCTAAAACTGTTTTTCTCAACCCATCCTCCCTCCTGTCTCTAATTAAAGATAGCTCATTTAGGCTCAGCAAGCATGCTTTTACACAAACATGTGCGCACACACACGTACAGCAGTGTTTCTTTATCTCATGCCTTATTTAGTTTCTGCATTCAGTAAGCAAAACCCAACAAGCCCAGCATGTCATAGATTCTCTTAGAATAAAATGAATGGGGGAAAAGAGCCCTGCACATTCAAGAGCAGATAACTCCAAACACAGTCATGTACACCAAAAATATACACCTCCACACTTCATTACCTGCACTCATGCAGTTTTACCTGACATTTCAGTTTCCAATCTATCTTAAAAAATGAATTTCTCTTTGACAGGTTGTAATTAGTCTGCAGCTGCTATGACGAAGTCGAAAAACAGCAGGACATGATGAAATAAAACACTAATGCAAAAAGAGAAAACATTAGGAAAGGAATGGTTTAAACCTTAATTTAATCAGGAAGTGAATCTCTTTTGCAAGGGTATACCAGCTCAAGATAATTAGCTGGGCCTTCTTGATGTTTTCAAACCAAATGTGACAAGCAAGGGGTGGATCTATGAAGCTGGACTATTCACGATCACAAGTAGTTAGTCAATGAGCATACCCTAGATAATCCACACTGCCCCTTTACACATTTAGGAAAGTTCCTGTTAAAGTTTCAACACTGACTCCCATAATTTTCCTGACAATAAAAATGCATCTGGGCTTTATTGGGTTACAAGGATGATCATGAAGTGGATCAGCCCAGAACTAAACAGTAGTAGCTTGTTAATGTTGAGAAGGAAGTAGGAAACACAATCTCCAAAAACACTCCCCTCTACACCATGATGGATTGGAATCTTGCAGTGCCTGCAAGATCGCCCTGGTCAAGAAGGCAGATGTACAGGTTTGTCTTAAGTTTGCCAGTGAAAAGTAAATGATTCGGATAAAGCTTGGGACAAAGTGCTGTGGTCAGATAGAACCAAACTTGAGCTTTTTGGGTCACATTCAGCATTTTCTTCCTTCAAACATGAGTTGATGCCAAAGGACACATTTCCCACTGTGAAGCACGGACATGGAAAGATATTGAGGCTGTTTCTCCTAAGGGTACAGCATGACATCACCAAATTGAGGGGCTAAAGGAATGGACCATGTACCATAACCATAACCTCCTTCCCTCAGACAAAGCACTGAAGATGGGTTGTTGATAGGTGATCCAAAACATATTGCCAAGGCAACAAAGAAGGGCTAAATAAGAAATAACTTCAGGGAGTCACCTAGACAGTCTCCAGACCTCAATCCTATAGAAATTTTGTGGAGGGAGCTGAAGATTTTAGCTGCCAAGTGGGAGCCAAGAAGATTTAGAGTTTCTGTAAAGAGGAATGGGTCAAACACTCCTCTGAGATGTGGTCACCAGCTGAACAACTACAAGAAAGGTCTTACCACAGTGCTTGCCAAGAAGGGTTTCTCCACCAATTGCTAAGTCATGCTTTGCTTGGGCATCTGATATTTATTCCACTCAAAGAAATACATTTGTAACTTCTGCTGTGTTTTGCTAGACTTTTGGTTTTCATTCTGCCTCCCTCCATTAAAATGAAACTACCAAAAAAATTAGATACTGTTCATTTCATTTTAAGTCAGCAAACCTGTCATGTAGCCTTATTATATGTTTAGCTGTATCCCAACATTGATTAAATAAATTATTTACCTCAAAATTTGACACAATACCCAATAATGACAGAACAAAAAAGTTGATGACATCATAGGAAGTTGTGTGGAGTTGAAACTGAATTTAATCCATTTTGAAATGAAGGTAAAACATGAAAAAATGTGGAACAAGTGAAGTGCCCAAATGCACTTGGACAGCAGTCTTTTCACAACCACAAGTATGGTCCCTTGCTGGCCTTTAAAAGATGGCAAGTTTTAAGCACTTCTGGATTGATTTTCTACTTCAGACCCTGAAGATGTGTCTAGTTTTTATACTTTTTTTTATACTAGACAAAAAACAATTTGGGGAACTGCTATGAGAACAAACATTTTAAAACCTAAATCAAGTATGCCTTGGTTCAAACTCAGGATCTGCAGAATTATCAGTTGAGAGCAGTGAGTTAAAATGTTTTATTTAGAATATTTTTGTATCACCCTAATGAGTGAATGGTGACTACTTTGAGCAATGGAAAATAGAAAACAAATTGTTTAAGGATATTTGATTTGCTACGTCAATTTAACATGTTTATTTTTTAGCTGTGATATCTTTATTTTTGTTTTACAATGCATAAAATAGAGAAAGAAAATCTGAACTTTTGATGGGTACTGTCGATCGAATATAAAACGTTTTTTTTCTCACACCTAGGTTGATTTATTTGAACAGAGTATTGCTGTAAATGGAACATAGTCTGGTGTAACAGTATCAAAGTCCACAAAATTAATATTAACTAATTTCCTCCATGTGCATTTAGAGATATGCAGACAGAGAAAATTAAAAATCTGACAGCAGTGAAGACTTAAATGTAAAAAAATGTACCAAGGGACACTTCCCTCCATGACACAGATGGATAATCCAATGAGGAGAAGCAGGATTACATCTTAGGCTGCTTTGCATACTGCAACACATGATGACTCAGGGAACTTTGAAAGAAAAGTTAAAGCAAGTCTCGTGCTAGCAATTTGTCACAGATGACTGAGTAGATGGGTTAATTTTAATTAATATTTTAATGGGAAATTTACCTTTTGTATGCTTTGACTTCCAAGATTGATGAGTTCCACAATCTAATCATTCAGCTAAAGTGGAGGTGGGAAATTTTATATAAATGTTAGACTCCTGCCTGCATTTTCTCATAGTTTGTCTATGAGAAAAAGGTGTTTTTTACAACTCATAGCTGTCAATAGTGAGCCTGCATGTTCCACTAAATGTGGTTCCCATTAGAAAAATATCATTGACAGGTATTTTATCCCTACAGTGAGGGAATACTGTGGCTTTGTTATGCTGAAACTTTGGATGCACTCCTCCGCTTAGACTGAAGGGTTACTCCAAATCACTACAAAGTTGTTCTGAGTGACCTTTATCCTAGGATGAAATATTTCTATCCTGACTACAGTGGTCTGTTACTAGATGTGTCCCATTACATATGGCACAATGGCTTAATGAACACATGTTGAACATCCCTCTTCACCACCATCATCAAAACACCATTGATGGAATATCTTTTGAAATAAAGGTCTATCCCTCCAGTCAACCTGTTCTTATTCCAAGAGGGACATCTAACTACAGGTTAGTACTGACAAGCAACAGTACTAACCAAGCAAATGTTATAAAAGAGGGTTGCAGATGGGTGACATTTCCTATTTGCTTAAAACAGCAAGGGTTTTATTTTAACCCACACTAAAACCTTCCCCCTCAACCTAACCACATAGTCTTACTGCCAAGAACTTTTAGTGCTTTAAACTAATGGCATAATTTCATATATAAACCAAACAAGAAAGCAACAGAGATCCTAAAGTTAAAGATGAAAGGTAAACTCACAGCATTAAAAAACAACAACAACAAAAACCCTCAAACAGTCCCTCACAGGAATCCAATGCCTGCCTTCTGGTATGAAATTGTATGCCTGTGCTATCAACAACCTAATGGGCCTGATAATGTGGACTTTTATAGGGTTTTCTGCATGTTTTGTTTGTACTCACATGTAAAATTGACTCTAATGCAGAATCTCTTTGCTTCATAAAGTGAGGAAAATTATTTACCACTTCTGTTAAAATATGATGAGAAGAGGCTCTTGACCAAGCGTCAGTAAACTGGGGGTAAGAATGTGTCACTCCAGTAGAGTTCTAGGACCTTATTACTACCAAAGCACAATTAAGTTGTTTCTAGTGGTCTAGTGGACTGTGGTGGCTGTACACTATATTGACATTTGAATTTGTCCCAGTTTTTCATCTCTGCCCTTGCTGAATGTGCTCAATGAACCTTGTTTCTGAAAATGCAGCATTTGAGAACATTATTGGAACCTGGACCTTCTATTGGACACTCTTTAACATCTCATTTCCTCCAACTTTTTAAAAGGCAACCAGGGAGAGAGACAGACGGCATCATTTGCGTTGTGAGAGCACAGGCAACAGAGCAAGAGTTTGTCTGAGAGCAGACAAACCAATTTTCCCCCAACAAATGACAGTTACAAAGTACCTAATAAAGCACACAGGATGTCTGCAGCTGTGACAACTGTATCAAGTCATTTATTTACCCACTTTAAGACACTTTACAATCTGGCACATGCACTTCAGATTTATATTGGGTACTACTGATTTCTGTCGCACCTCTTTTTTGACAGATTGCTCTTCTTTTATTCCGAGTCATGGTGACGCAGGTAGTGTGTGTACATGTGCTCATTTGTGTGTGTGTCTGTTAGAAGAAATTTAAGTCCGACTAGCAATAGCAAGTCATTTGTCATGGATGATGGAGTAAACGGGATAGTCTTAATGAATATTTTAATTGAAGCATTGCCTTTTTGAACTTTTGGCTTCTGACTTTTCTTCCAGCTGTCTCCAATGGTTTCAGCATCATTTCTAATTAATAGGCCAGTCATTTGCGATCCTGACAAACAGTCTGTTATGTACACAAACAGACATGCAGGAATAAGTGGGTGCATGCATATGAACTGATGCATATGTAGTGTGCGCTCCTGAACACATGGCTTATGTACGCACACATATCCTCATTTGAATATCTCTGCCTAAACTCTATTCATTCTTCATATTATGTGATGACAGTAAGTGAGATCACTGTATGTCTCTTAAGTCAAGCTCTTTTTCATACTTTCAGCTCAAATCCATGCATAGTTGCAAGGATACATGCTCAAGTATACATCTCATTAGATTTTTAAATGACACTACCATACCATACAACATGGACAGCTGCAATTGTTGATATTGGTATTGCAATTTTGGACTCTGTTTCAGAACTGTTACACCATTACAGCTAACAGTGCAGAACTAAGTTATGCAGAGCAGGTTCAGTATACCCTGCTAGTAATATGCAAGATTATTATCTGACAAATGGGATCTGGCAGATTGAAAGCTAAAATGACACTAAACTAGTAAGCCTCTCAGTATTAACCTGGTAGTGAGGTAAGATGTGAGCAAAGGAAAATGTGTAAATGAGCGCTTGGCCCCACCTTTAGTATCCAAATATAAGGTGCCATACTGACTGTAGGACTGAGGGACACTGCACGCTCATACCATAGCGTGCAGTGATGCTGAAATATCAATTGTGAAACATACCCTATGCTATGAAACAAAAAAAACCCCAAACAAGCCTTTTTTAAGTTTTTTTTTTTTCTTTTTGAGAATTGAAACCGTGTCCATAGACTTATTAGGAAAGGATGTTATTGTGGTTCAAGACAGACTTCTATACAACCAGACTTGTGAGTCAAACCAGAAGATTTAAGGCATGATAACACTGACTTGACTTTTCAGGCCCAGAAGACATGCCCATGTTTTGTATAAACTCTTTGGCCTGGTTTCATGTACTTATACAGGATCCTACTCTATACTGAATCGTACTTAAACACACTAGTGCCGCATGGCTGGATATTTCCATGAATAAAGAGGTTTGGTGAGTGTATATGACAGCATGTACGACGCATCACAATTATTATTTACAGATTCTCTCTAATGAATCCTTCAACAAATATAATATTCAAATGTTATCTTTGGCTGACACATGGGGCTGTATGAGCACACACCAACAGTTTTTTTTTTTTTCTTCATTGTGTCAGCAGTTGCTCGCTTCATCAATTGATACAAGTGGCTTTAAAACCCACAAAGAAAGTGAAACCAAATTAACATCTTTTTTTTTTCTACTTTATGTCTCTCCATCCTCTCTAGAAAGTTTGACTGGCACAACAACACACACACACGCGCACACACACACACACACACACACAGTACCTTCTGTTATCTCTGAGGTACCGGCTGTATTTCCATATTTGGACCAGTGAATAATAATATGACTGGGGGCCTTGAGGAGGAGAATGGGCTTATTATTGTGTCAATGCTCCTGAGTCTATACTGACAGGGTTATGGCAACACACGCACACACACACACACACACACACACCTACACACACACACACACACACACACACACACACACACACACACACACACACACACACACACACACAGAGTTCTCCATTTTCCATGTTTTTATCCTCTGGCTAATGCACAAATCAATGTCAGTGAGATTCAGTGTTTTTATAATTATTTTTTTTATTATTTACTCATAAAAGGTGCAGCTGATCCATAGTGTAGTGATTTAGTGCATTTGCGTTGATAGGAAAAGCTTGATGCAGCAGGGGACACAAATCCCCTTTGGTGTTGTGTCAGGCAGGGCAGTCCTTTAAAACTCAGCCAAATCAAACATGTAGTGCTACCTTCTGTGACGAGGGAGATCAGAAAGCTTTTCATTACCAAAAGCCACAGAAACTATAACCAGCAAACAAAGTTAATTTCAGATTGTGTTTGTTCAGTTTCATTTTCTGCATTTGTGTTTGTGAATGTAAAGTTTGTTTATGGTTTAAGATTTGCATATATTTTCTAATCCAATGCATGCGGCTCTGTATATAGCTTTTGCTCATTTATATGCGTGTGTGTCTGTCTCTTTACGTGTGTCGGGACTTGCCTTCTGATCGAACTGAGAACTTCTAAATCTAATCTAAAGATATCGCACTAATCAAAGATGACCTGGACAAAGGAGAAGAGTAATCCACGCTCAACGTCAAGTCAAGGGAAATAAATGGAGTGTGTTTGGAAGAGAAATTTGTAGGATGAGGATTTGTATTCACATTCATATAGTCCCTCTAAATATTTTTGATAGCCAGCATTTTATGCAAGATGGTAAAGATTAAGGCCAATTGAGAGTTTCTGCAAGTGCACACAAAATTCATGAGTCTACACGATTCCTGAAATCTGAGCAAGAAAAAACAAAATGGAATGCTTATTTCATGTGCCGTATGGTATATATTATTATATTATATATTATATTATATATTATTTTCTGCATCCTTAGTCTTACTCTTTTGTTTTTTGCCCAACCAAACACGATGAACCAGATCTGCTTGTTGCTAACAAGAGGACGCAATCGTATTTTCTAGCATGCACATGTGACTAATGTCCATGTGTACGTCCACATCTGGCACGTGATCAGGATCTATACGCTGTACAGAACAGTACATATTACAATGCACATTATTAGGCAAGTATAGTTCCAGCAGTGAGTCCAAGAGTGTTTTTCCCTTTTTATTATTATATCTTTTAAGTTGCTTTCAGCATTCCTTTGGACACAAAGGAATGCTCACCAGTTGTCAGGTCAAAATGTACACCACTGTACATAACAAAAGAGTCAAAAACACTAGAACCCCCAGCGGGGTGAGGGGGGGTCATTAGGGGCCCCGTACTGGCAAAGATGTCATTTCTTGAAGTAGTTGTTAATTTTCAACAAACCATAAAAAAGTATTTAAGGATAATTTTTTACAATTATTTTCAATTAGTTTTATAAATGATTTGGATTAATGCATTATATAATTTCATTTCATAAAATTACAATAATGGGCATTAAAAATAACCCAATAAGCATATGGCATAACAAACAACACATAAACTAACACATCTAAATATTTAAACTACTAGAGAGGAGGACTGTTATGAAAAGTTAAATTTTGCATAACGTGTGGTAATGGTTGCATTCAGTGTTAGCTAACACAGTACCTAACACAGTAATGCAACATATTGCTGTACAAAATTTAGTAGTTACAATACAGTTACTATTATGTTGTTACTTGCATTGCAAAGGTTCTTCAGTAACCTGTGCACAGGACAGACAGAAAGATAGAAAAATCAAACAAACATTTTGTTTAGTTTTTTTTTTCTTGCACATTTTTTGCTACAATCAGCTAATTTTACTTTTGAGGAGTCAAGATTTGGACATTATTTTCATTTTGATTGCACAAATAAAGAGTGCAATGGTAAAATGAAAACTGTATCCAGGATGGAAATGGCTGGATTATACTGGTAATAAAGCTTCGGCTCTTTGCAAGCATCTGCATAGACAACATGTTAACGCAAAGTAAGCCAACAACCCAGAGTGATTTCAAAGCTGAGTGCATTCTGACCCAACCCATGTTTCAAAAACTACTATCTCCAACTATCTCATGGAGTGTGTGATAGTCTGTGTTGTGCTGGAAATGACTTGTTAGTTGTTGGATATTATTCATTAGTGGATACCATATCTATGCTTGCTAACAACAGTGAACTGTTGAAAAGAGAGAGGCACTGAAGCAGCAAGCAAGTTTTATCTGTTAAGTTACATTACAAACAAGTCGCACATTAGCAGTAAAAAGCATTTGATACATGGAAAAAAATGTATGTTTAACAATGCTGAGTTGGTCATTTGTCTTTGGATTAATACATTTTATATCTTTGGATCAGTGTTTTGCTTTTTTTTTGGTCCTTCCATCTCTATTGCCCTCACCCCCAACCAGTCTGGTAGATGGCTGGTTTCTTCCTGCCAAAAGGACGTTTTTCCTTCCCATTGTTGCCAAGTGCTTGTTCATAGGGGTTATTCTTATTGTTGGGGTTTTCTCTGTAACTTTCTCTGTACAACATAAAGGACCTTGAGATGACATGTGGTGATTTTTCACAAAATAAATTTAATTAAATTGAACTTTGATCTACTATGATATTTGCCACTATGATATTTAACTTTGATAGTAAATTAGTAACTGCAAAAATCTGGCTTATTATTTTCAAGTTATGCCTTTGTCCCAGCAAGCACACTACTAATGAAATCATTACTTCATTATAATGCTTTGTTGTGTTCATTTTTACCAGGTTATTCCATGGTTAAATTTTAATTATTTTTGTATCAGCAAAATTGTATCTGGTAATATATCGTTTTAGATTCCAGGCATATAGAAATGCATGTATGGCCCCTTTTTCATACAGTTAGTTGTTCATTCTGAGGTTTCAGAGCTATTTGTAAATACTAAAACTTACCAGACTGGGCAAACTGATTTGCAATGTAGCAAATCTGTATTCTGCTTTGTATCATATTAAGGTGTGCTTGTTCTGCCTATTAACTCTATTTTAATTCTTACTGAAATGACAATTTCTGAAGTCTTTCCCACTGACAAATCTGTCAGAACCTTTCACTTGAGTTTCACAAAGATCAAGAAAGAGGGTAAGAGAGTGTTTTTCAAATCACTGAAAAACACTGAAAGTGCCACTGCATTTTTTATCCTTCTTTTTTCAAGAAAAAAATGAAAAACAAAACAAAGATGGGCTACAGCAGAAGAAGGAGAAGAAGGCACACCAACTACCATCCCAGCCCGCTAAGAACAGGAAACTGGAACCCCTGTGCATGGGCTCAGCAAAATTGAAGAATAGAACATTGGAAAAACATTGCCTGGTCAGATGAGTCTCAATTTCGGCTGTAACATTTAGATGGCAGGGTCAGAATTTGGTATGCTGCAGCCTATTGTTGCTGATTATGTTCATTCATTTATGACCACAGTGTACCCATCTTCTGATAGCTGCTTCCAGCAGGATAAAAAAAGAAAAAAACTTATCACAAAGGTCAGAACATCTCAAACTCATTTCTTGAATGTTACGATGAGTTCACTATACTCAAATGGCCACCATATCTTAATGTGATCCAGCAGCACTGGGATTTGGTAGAACAGGAAATTTGCACAATGAATGTGCAGCTAACAAATTTGCAGTAACTGTATGATGTTATGATGTTAATATGGCACAAAATATATTTCATTTCCATATTCATCTGTATTTGATCATATTTAATCACTCCTGCCTGGGGGTGAGTGAGAACAGGCTGTGGTTGAGGTGTGGGATGTCACTAAGACATTAAAATCACATGTATAGAACCACCAGTCAAATCTAATGAAAGCTTCTTCAAAAGTTTTTCCCAAAGATTTTCCCAAAAGAAGGTTTAAAAAACAGTTACGAAACTCTACAGTACCCGAGTCAGGACAACAATACAATTGGGTAATGATTGGCTAATGTTTTTGATGTCGACTTTTGATCAGCTCAACCGTCACATACTGTAGATCTCCATTCAGGATTTTTTGAGTGCCATCTCTCAGTTGCGTTGAGTTTACACACTACTGGTCAAATGTTTCAGAACACCCCAATTTTTCCAGTTTTTTATTGAAAATTATGCAGTTTAATGTTTGATTGCACTCTGAAATGAAAGCATAGTACATATAAGCAGTTGGAGTTAAAAAAGAAAACATGGAATCAACTACCAAAAGGTATTATAAACTTTTGACTAATCAAAGTAGCCACCTTTGGCAGATATAATAGCTGAACACACCTGTGGCATTCTTTCTACAAAAGAAATCATCCCAAACCAGCTCGATGTGGTTTAAGTCTGAAAATTGTGATGGCCACTCCATGTTTTTGAGCTTACCATCTTGTTCAATTTCCCTGAGGTAGTTCTGGCATAGCTTGGACTTATGTTTTGGGTCATTATCTTGCTGTAGGATGAACTCCTGACCAACTAGGAGCATACCAGAGGGTTTTGCATAGCACTGCAGAATGCTGTGATTGCTGTTTTGGTTCACGGTGCCTCTCACTCTATACAAGTCACCAACCCTTAATCCAGCAGCCCCAGAACATCTGAACTCCTCCTCCTCTATGTTTGACAGTTGATGCCACACACCGTGGAACCATCCTTTCGCCTACTTGACGGCATACAAAGTTTTCAAATTTTGATTCATTAATCCATAATACCTTCTACCAGTCTTCAGTAAACTAATGGTGGTGTTTCATGGCCCAGGCAAAACTCTTTGTCTTATTGTGAGATCTTAGCAATAGCTTTCTTGCTGCAACTCACCTATCACACAAGCTGTTAACCCTTAGAAACTTGTGTCTGAGAAGGTTTTCAGTCATCCAGGTCATCGTAGTCTAAGTAGCTTGGAAAGAGAAACGTCTGGACTTCTTTAAGTTGCTTGAAGACGTTTCACCTCTCATCCGAGAAGCTTCTTCAGTTCTAGGGTCAAATGGTGGAGAGTCCCAGATTTAAGATTCAAACCACAAGAGGACAGATGGTTTGAAAGAGGAGTAAAAGAAGCCATTTATGTCCACTGTGAATGACCATCTTTGAACAGAGGCGGTGGTTTACGACACCAACTGTCTGCCATCTATAATCCAGTTTTGAGATCCCTTCCCAGACGCCTTAACGCCCACTCACATCCTGGGCCATCTGACCTCAGGAAATCACATGATAGGGTGGGGATAGGTTTCACAATGAGCTCACCTGAAACCTTTGCTGACTGTGACCTCCACCCATTTTCACACCTGGGCTCATGTGATTAGGTAGACGATCATTAGGGGGTCCTTTGTCCCTCTCGGTGGGTTACTCCCACAGAGCTTAAATCTGGGACTCTCCACCATTTGACCCTAGAACTGAAGAAGCTTCTTGGATGAGAGGTGAAACATCTTCAACCAACTTAAAGAAGTCCAGACGCTTTTCTTTCCAAGGTCCTTAGACTTAGAAACTTGTCCTCTGATTCAGTTGTGGCTTTGGGTCTGCCAGACCTCTTCCTGTCAGAGTTTGCCCCAGTTTATGAGTGGCTTTTGATGGCTGTCCCCACTGTTGTTCTCCATAGGCCTGAACCCCCTCAGTGAGATCATTCACAAGACTGACTGTGGATACCGACTGTGGAACGGCGTCAAGTGTCAGCCACCTCATCTACATGGATGACATCAAGGTATACGTCAAGAGTGAACTAATCCACCAAGATCTACAGCAGGGGTGTCCAAAGTCCGGCCCCATTTTTAATTGGCCCTCAAGTAATTTTATAAATAGAATAGAAAATGGCCCACACTTCAACTTTTGCTTGAGTGTATTGCACTTCTTAGTTTTAACACCAGGGGGAGCTACTGTTGATCAAGGCAGTTGCTCCACCAAAAAGGACAATCACAGAAGAAATTTACCCCCAAGTTACCAAACATGGCAGAACCAAAGAAGCGAAAGGTAGAAAGTGAGTGCAGAAAATTTCAGACACGGTGGCTGAGTGAATATTTCTTCAAAGAATTAAAGGGGACATGTGTCTGTTTGATCTGCACTGAAACTGTGGCAGTTATGAAAGAGTATAATGTACGATGTCATTATGAAACCAAACATCAGGCCTATGCATCCTACACTGGTGCTGAGCGAGAGCAGAAATTAAAGCAAAGGGTAGCTATCCTGCGGGATCAGCAACAGTATTTTTTTTCGTGCTCAAATTGTCCAGGAAAAGGCTCCAATAGCCAGCTATGAGGCCGCCCAACTCATCGCAAGACATGGCAAGCCTTTTTCAGATGGAGACCTCATCCGAGCACTGATGCCACAGACACCGCACAGCTGCTAATTTTTTTTGCCGGGAGTGGACGAGAGCATGAGCGCTTTAGGTGAGTAAAAAATATATTCCACAGTATCCGTGTCTTAATAAGCATGCATGTGCAGGTACACATGCTTCAAATATCAATAATGTGCATCAATTCTGTCACTACCCTGCTTTTGCGCACCACTTTCTTATATGCGTTTTTCTTGTTAACACACAGAGTACACAGCGCACGCACACGTAGTCAGCTGATCTCATCTGATGCAGATTTGCTACTTGATCAAGTGACATTTGTCCGGATTTTTGGCACGAGTGGCGTACGATCAGCACCGCAGCTGGATGGCCCGATTTACATACCCAGCGCAGCTGATACTCACCAGAATAATTTACTAAAATTATATGCACTCCTGTTATTAAGTCCAGTTCAGTCTGTTAATGTTGATAACCGTTTCAAACAAACGTTAATAGGTGTGTTGCTAAGCCTAAGAACTTAAATAACAAGCTTGAAGTGTACCCGTCCCATTTTCCCCTTTATTGTTTTTCATCTGTGCTGTAAATCTTCTGTCCAAGAAGAAATCTAAGGCTGCTGTTCTGAGAATGAGCTACCAAAGCTTTCTCTGACTAAATCAACAAAGATCCATTTATGGAAAGCTGTGATGAAGGCAGTTTTGTCTTTAATTATATTCAACAATATAACACATTTGACCACTTTTAAGTGATTTTTCTAACTTTAATACACTACAGTTAAGGTTATATACCTCATTTCTAGTAAGTGGCCCAGCCCCTCCTATATTTTTATGTATGTGGCCCGCAGTGAAAAAAGTTTGGACACCCCTGATCTACAGCAACGGCATTGGAATGTCATTCAGGTTGGAGAAGTGTAGTCGGACAGTAATGAAGAGAGGGAAAGTAGTCAGAACTGAGGGGATTGAACTACCAGAAGGTAACACTGCAGACACTGAGGACAGCTACAAGTACCTGGGAATCCCACAGGCAAATGGGAACCATGAAGAGGCTGCTAGGAACGTTGCAATTACCAAGTACCTTCAGAGGGTCAGGCAAGTAGTGAGGATTCAACTGAACAGTCAGACGAGGAAGTTCCTGACCATGCATGGAGGGTTTCACCCCAAGTCCAGCACCCTGAGATTGTACGCTAAGCGGAAGAAAGGAGCCCAGGAACTAGTGAGTGTCAGTAACACAGTCAAGGATGAGACAACAAACCTCCAGAAGTACATCAGAAAGATGGCCGCATGCTCAGTGAATACCTCAGGCAGTAGAAATCCAAGATAGAGGAGCAAGAGGAGGCACCACCATGGAAGGACAGGCCCCTCCATGATATGTACCACCGGCAGATAGAGGAAGTGGCTGACATACAGAAATCTTACCAGTGGCTGGACAAAGCTGGACTGAAAGACAGCACAGAGGCACTAATCATGGCAGCACAGGAACAAGTTCTAAGTACAAGATCCATAGAGATCTACCACACCAGGTGCAGGCTATGTAAAGATGTCCCTGAGACAATCCAGCACAGCAAGGGGCAAGATGCTAGCAGGCAAGGCATACATGGAACGCCATAACCAAGAGGCCGGCATAGTATACAGAAACATCTGTGCTGAGTATAGCCTGGAAATCCTGAGGTCAAAATGGGAGACGCCCCCTAGGGTGGTCGAGAATGACTGAGCTAAGATCCTGTGGGACATCCAGATACAGACAGACAAAATGGTGATTGCTAACCAACCGGACATAGTAGCTGTAGACAAGCAGAAGAAGACAGCTGTAGTGATAGACGTAGCGATACCAAATGACAGTAACATCAGGAAGAAGGAACACGAGAAGCTGGAGAAGTACCAAGGGCTCAAAGAAGAGCTCGAGAAGATGTGAAGGGTGAAGCTAACAGTACCCAGGGGATAATTGGAGCGCTTGCTGCAGTGACCCCCAAGCTAGATGAGTGTCTCCAGCAGATCAACATCTGCCATCTCTGTTCAGAAGAGTGCAGTCCTAGGAACAACAAAGATACTGTGCAGGACCCTCAAGCTCCCAGGCCTCTGGTAGAGGACCCGAGCTTGAAGGATAAAGACCGCCTGCAGCGGCGAGAGGGGAATTAAAAAAAAAGAAAATCTGGATGCCAATACATCATAGGCATCCAGGTCATAAGCATGAATCAATATGAATTCAGTTGTTTAACAAAGATAAAAGTTCCCATTCCTCCACTGTGCAAGATTAAAGAAAGGTGATGCAAAATGATGATGGTATGATATTTGAAAGCCAGCACATCACAAAGGAACAAATGAAATCACTAACTCTCGTACTCATAATCTCTGGCCCAATCCATGCATCCACTAACTCTTTCTCTCTCTCTTCAGTGTGCCCTGTGAGCACCCCTTATGTAACTCAGGCCGCCACGCTAAGAATTCCCTATCAAGTATTATATTGTGTATGAAGCCACGCCAAGTGTTTAGGTTTTGTTTCGCCTTGTCAGTGCAATCCTGAGTTATTGTAAATGAAGCTTCTTTTTAGTTAAACTGTTCTGCCTCCGCACTTCAATCCTGCACTTGAGTCCAGTTCTGGTACAGACCTCTGGCCCTCTTTGACAGAATGAATGTGCATTTATCTTTCAAATCTCTACAGTCACTCTGTTTTATAATTCAAACAGTAAAGTTTATCTGCACATGGTGAATTAAACATGACTTTATTAGTCATTGATTTTATTTTTATTTCAGTTTGTTTGTCACATCAGTCATCTATACATACCCTGACTGACAGCAGGTACATCCCCACTTGATTTTTTTTTTTTTTTTTTTTTTTTTTTTTGATAAACCCTGGAACCCTGGACGGAAAACCGATTTCTCACATTTATATTGTGTCATTATGAGTAAACTGTGGCTGTAGATACTGGAGTCAAGTAATTTTGTAGTATCAAAATTGCATTCCATGCTTGGGATCTTTGGATCTTATAACATACCATGAACTCTAAGAGAGAGGTCTGCTATTCTGGCTTGTATGCACTGGTGAGTCAATTAGCTGGATTTTTGCATGCACCTACAAATGTGATGTGCCCCAGAGACAGCACATAAGAGACCAGCAACTGGCCTGAACTCTATTCTCTTCCGCTTCGATCTTCCCATCCTCCTTTGCTCCTCTGATCCACCGACGGATGGAAAAATTAAAGGGGAGGAGGAAGAAGAGGGAGATGAAAGACATGGCAATCTAAAAAGAGAGGAAGAAATCCAATTAAGGACGGAAGAAGAAGGAAATTTATGCAATCAGATGATTTTCCCACCAAAGGCAACTCTGTAACAGGCTGTAAGACTCGTTGTTTATGCATCACAGGAAAGAAGTAAAAGTCAGACGAGTAATACTCAGTATACAGGAAAGGAGAGATAGTAATTAGGTTCTGAAGTAACCTAATGTTATTTTTACAGTTTAGTGCAATAAAGGAGACAGTTTTGTACATTTTAATGACAGCTTTTCTTGCACAGGTCAGAGAAATTTAAGTTAAAAGAAATATTTTCAATCCAGTATCCTTTTGAGAAGTATTTGAGGTTACTGAATTTTAATAAATTTAAGCTAAAAGAAGCATTTCCAACATGATACTCATTTGAGATTAACATGAATAATTAAACACTATTTGGCTTCATCTGGGAAACACTTGATGGCTGGTACCTGTAAGGCTGCTACAGCTGGT
The DNA here is from genome assembly GCF_001858045.2 of Oreochromis niloticus. Taxonomy (NCBI): domain Eukaryota; kingdom Metazoa; phylum Chordata; class Actinopteri; order Cichliformes; family Cichlidae; genus Oreochromis; species Oreochromis niloticus. The sequence continues at coordinate 5,936,827 of NC_031966.2, forward strand.
AATCTTATTAAGCATGGGCATCTCAGCTGCCTCTTTGTGGTTAGTTACAGGAAAGCCTTTAATTCTGCTCCTGAATATCAGGTTAAGCGCCAGACCCCAAATGGAAACTAAGCATCTCACTTAAAACAAAAGTCAAAAGTCTATTGTATCTGTCTATTAAAGTAGGTGTCTAACAAGTTATTTACCTTTTTAAAGAGAATGTGGCTTTGCATGAGTAACAGATTGTCAAATTGATTTAGCAGAGCTGAACTGGGAAAAGACTCGGTTTGATTTCATATTTCATTTGTGATTCACATTCATCATTCATTAACTGAGCTGCACACAGCTGCTTTAACAGTCTCCATGTTGTTCCCATGCTTTCTTATACTATGGCACTGGATTCTGCCATTCAGTGAGATGTCACACATGCACATGGTGTCCTTTAATGTCACTCTTTTATGTCGCTCTTTCATATAGCGCATGGCAACATTAGACACTGAAGGATGTTGTCTCTTTCTTAGTGATTAATTATCATTGTATATATCTAAAAACACATTGCATTACACTCTGATGCAGGTTTTTGTGAAAGCAGACTGAGTAGTATCATGCAAATAAGTCAATTTCTTTGTGATTTATCAACTTAACACATATATTTTCTTATTAACCAACTTGACTGATGTGAGATATGGACGAGTGTAGTGTGGAAAAAACTGTTAATAACTTGTTTAATGTGTAAGTCAAATCCTTCACATAGAAGAGTCAAATCATAAACAAGGAACATTACCTCCCACCATGTCTAGTCTGGCAAAATGGTAAAGTTCAACTGGTGCGTGCTCTATCAGGCATTTTCAGAGTAGTACAAAAGTGAAACCACTTGGTTTTTCTGTCAGTACCTACAGAGTGATTAAAATATTAATGGAAAATTCAAGGCAGTGTATTCAGCAGAACAGCAGGTTAAATTTGCCACATCCCAGTTAATTATATCATATTGCCTTTTAATTCAGCCGTGATTCTTTCACTATTATATTAATATATTTTAATATGATTTTAAAATAAAGGTGTAGGCCTGTTTTTGAGCTCTGTTAAAACAGTTTTGTATGTAGCCCTCAAAAGACAGGCAGCTACAAAAAGAAAAGGTTTAATACCTTTTCTTTTTATACCAACACCATAGAAAAGGTGTTCCTGGAGAGTAAACAGAATGTAAAGTATTTTAACTGAGCTCCACCTTAAACACTGCAGCAGGAATATGGATCCATATGATGCTGAAACATTTTTCTGCAGTATGAGCACTTTTCCTGATTCTCTAAAACATAGAATAGCCACTTTAGTTTTGCTGTCTCCTTCCCAGCATTATTATATTATTTAAAAGATAGTGCTTGGTGTCCTCAGAAAAAATGGCATGGATGCTGAAGATTATTTTCTGAGATTTGTATTGTACAATTTATGCTCATGATGTCTTGAAGGCCAAAGATTAGAATTTTATTTGGGTTTTTTTGTTTGTGTTGTTGTTGTTTTTAACTATTGGGGAAAATGTAACTAAAGCAATTGCATATTATATAATTCTAATTAAAGCTCAACGATGTCAGCTAGATGGTTGGTGTCAGGCAGTTTACTTTTCCATAGAACAATGTTTTATTTGCCTTATCACAGATGTCTACGAGCTGTGGCTGCACTCCATCTTTGCCGAATAGAATATGCCGGCACAGTGCATGGCCAGAGGTACCCCTGTGTACTTATAGTCATGCCTTGGCTTTTGCAAAAAGTAAGAGGTGGTGACACATAAATGCATAAATAGCTGTTAACTAGCTTTTCTGCATAAACAGCTGGGTGGCTAACAGCAGAAAGTGAGATGTGAACATCAGATTTGACAATATCCAGTCTGTGTGTCTCATTTCAGGGGACAAAAATGGCTGAAAGCAAGAGCACAGGAAAGAGAGAAGGAACAGAGGGAGGGAGGATGGAAGAACTCTCAGGAGAGGTGGAAGATTCATTTAGAGCTGCACTGCCCCACAGTGTCATTCGTCTGCTAGCCTCTCAGTGCCACCACCCTGGAGATTTATATGGAGGGCTTGAGGCATATGTGAACAATAAAGAAAGACCATATGTATATTTAATCAAAGTGAATCCTGTTACTACTTGTCTTTCAGTGAATGTTTGACAGGGCACTGCAACTGGCAACTTACTGTTATCACCTGCTAGGTGGTAAATACAGCCGGAATCTCCACGCTCAGCTGTGCAGCATCTAACCACAATCAGATAACAGAGAGGATATTGAAGACTGATAAAATCATCCACCATTCACACACACGCAAAGTTCACTATGTTGCCCAACAAAACTTCGGCCTGTAAACTAGAGAGTTCGCCTTGTAATCGGAAGGTTGCCGGTTCGAGCCCCGGCTTGGACAGTCTCGGTCGTTGTGTCCTTGGGCAAGACACTTCACCCGTTGCCTACTGGTGTTGGCCAGAAGGGCCGATGGCGCGATATGGCAGCCTCGCTTCTGTCAGTTTGCCCCAGGGCAGCTGTGGCTACAACTGTAGCTTGCCTCCACCAGTGTGTGAATGGGTGGATGACTGGGTATGTAAAGCGCTTTGGGGTCCTTAGGCGGGACTAGTAAAAGCGCTATACAAATACAGGCCATTTACCATTTAGTAGCCTGGGATTGAACCACTGACCTTGCAATTGGTAGACAACCAACTCTACCTGAATTTTGTGAGAGCATTTTATCAATAAAACCTCCCAGTAGTTTAAATGGTATGTTACCCTTATCCTTAAAGGTGTTTATCATGGAACATGTGGAGCTTATGCTGGTAATGATTTTATGGTATGTAAAAATCTTCACTGTGGATGTTCTTATACATCAATACTATGAATGTAATAAATTTAATGTCAGCCATGCAAGGACAAATGAAGTGTGGTTCACTAGTCAACCAATTGGCCAACTGAGAAAAATAAAAGATTCAAGATTCAAGCTCTTTATTGTCAATACAACAATATACACATTATACAGCGTATCGAACCCCAAGCCCCCCATGGTGCATTTATAAGACTATCAAACATATACCCATCAGAAGACCAGTGATACCACTAAGACAGAGTTTGTCAAAAGACTGGGTTTGTCAACTTTTATGTTTCATCATACACATGGATCACAAACTAAATAATGAACATATGCATACATACATATAGTATATATGGTATACAAACACACTGAGATCACAGGTTATGTTAACAAAGAGGTTCAGTCAATGATATTCCAACAATGATGGAAATATTTGAAGTCTGGTATTTTAACAATAACACTAATGGTGGATCTGGCAGATGCTAGCAGAATCGCTGGGTTTTAACTTTCATAATATTAAATGGTATTGTAGAATCCTCCACTATTTCTCAATGATGGGAGTGTTTTTAGGATCAACAAGTCCCATATTCAGAGACTGATTATATTAATACTCTTGCTGAAACAAAGCTAGTAATTTCGGAGTCCAGTGTCACAGCAGAGGCAGGATTCCACCTTCAGAATAATATCAAATTGAATATGATCTAGTGATCCTAGAAATGTAAAGCAATTAAAAATCTTCTTTCTAATCTTTTAACAATAAAAAGTAACATTAAAGTCACATGACAAATGACCCTGTCCATCAAAATCACAGACAACAAAGCCCAGTGCAAACTCTAATTTGGATGGTTACACAAGTGTTTGTGTAAAAAGTAGAAAGAGGCTGAGATAAAAATGTAAAGTTAATGAAGTCGACACAACAGCTTGGTCAGAATACTCCGCATAAGTACAGAGCAGACGAGAGAGAGAGCTCTACAGAACTACAGACACTGAACTGTCAAAGCTACTTCACTATCAAGCATTGTGAATTCATTAAAACGGGGTTGTTAAAAACTTTAATGAAAGGCATCAAATGATGAAACAGACAAAAATAAAGCTTATGTCTCATGTCTACAGCATTACTGAAAGTGATGAAAAGTTCTCTTTCCAAATGGATTTAGGTTGGCCTTGCAGAGAGGTGTAAAGTCTAATAGGGATTAAGAGCTTGAGCCTCAATGACAGATGTTCTGTGATGAAAAGATTCTCAATATAAAAGGTTTGTTGTTAGCAGGGAATAAGGATATGATGAAAAAATTCCGAAATATTTAGAAATAGTATGACCAAAAAATTATACCAGTCAGGTGTAATGACTACAATATGATACGGTAGGAGTGCAGTGTGAGTAGAATCTATATTTGTCTGCAAAAATGAGAGGATTTTGGTTAGTGTTGGAGATGTAAATTTAAACTGTCTTTAAGCAAATTATTTAAAACCTTCATCTAATTTTATGCATACAACTATAGCTATGACTTTTATTGAAGAAGTGGCTATAAGACTACAATTAAATAAAGAACTAACATAAATGTTAATTCAGCATCATAAATGTGGCAGTTAGCAACATTCTGAGCACAAGCAGGCTAAACTGATGAAAATGTCAGTTTTGCAGGTTGTTATAAACCAAAACACAGGAACAACAACAACCCACATCATGAACGATGCCACTAAACAAGGAACAATACTGCAAGAGACATGCTTTCTTATACTATACTATACTATACTTATACTATATCTATAACAATACTATAACAATGAAAACCTAGTCCCAGAGGTAAGCCTCTGAAAGCCAGTTGGTTATATTGGTGTAATGTACTCATTTGTTCTGGTGACTTGGTTTACATTTTATACCAGATTATCTGGGAAAATAATGCAATGTTGTTGTTTTTTTTACAGCCGTGATCTTGACTTTTTTAAATGTTTTCGGAGTAATGATGCATTCCATAGTGGGCATATAAACATGGTTAAAATAAGTAATTATTGTCGCTATCCAAAGAAAGATTATTATTATTATTATTGTTATTAAATATATTTTATTAACAAATATATTGTATTTTTGCAAATGATATATTGACAGATCTGTAGATCCATTTTGTTTTTTTCTGCATAAATTTTAGTTTTACAGATTTATCTCAATACTGAAAAAATGTGTAATATGTTATTTATACAAATCTAAAAGCAAAACTGTAAAAAACAAAGAAACGGTGGAAACACATTGCAAGGTGGTTAAAAATAATGTCACTTTTGAATTTAGTAATTAACTGTGATCCATGCTACTTTGTGAAGAAATTAAGGAAACAGTGCGCCCCAGGGCAGCTGTGGCTACAATGTAGCTTGCCATTGCCAGTGTGTGAATGTGTGTGTGAACGGGTGAATGACTGAATGTAGTGTAAAGCGCTTTGGGGTCCTTAGGGACTGAGTAAAGTGCTATACAAATGCAGGCCATTTACCATTTACCATTTACAAATCCAGGGTTATAGTCCATTCCATTTCATTTCAGTAAATTTAATTCCAGTGTAACAGATAAACCAAACCAATACTCATATCCTTTATTTATCTAGTCATAGTCATTTATTTATCGATTATTTATCTAATCTCTTCTTATACATATTATGGCTTATATTGTAAAATCTCACAAACAAAACAACACAACAGCCACATCAATCCACAACTGTTAAAATGCAATTCTTTTAATAACAAGGAAAAACAAGCAGTAGATTCTATGACTCCTGGGCCATATCTGGCTTTTGGTTGTGCCTAAAAGATGTCAACTTATATTAAAAAAAAGATTAATAAAAAAGTTTGAAGTTCATGTCTTGATAAAAAACTCAAAGTGTGCATTTACTGAAGTCAATGTGCTTTACTTAGTTTATGGAAAACAAATTGCTCTAGTGTTTGAATTGCCAAAAGGATGCCGAACACACAGAAACACAAGAACTTGAGTGAGAGTGAGAACCTATATCTGGGCCTTTGCTAGCAAAGCTGCAAAAGCAAAACTGACTTTTTACAAGCTTTACATGGAGTAGTCAAGGCCAGTGACTTCCTACAAAATTGCAACGAAACATGGAACCATTCTCTGATAGTTTGGTGGACTCTAAAGATGCTAATAGGCCATGAGAAAAAAAAAAAACTGTATTTGAGAATGTGTCCCTCTCCAGGCAAAACATAACAAGTTAGAGTGAGGATATTGCACAAAATCTGGAACTTCAGTTGGAAAAAAAAGAATGGTTATAGACGAGAGCTATGATGTAAATAAAACAACCCTGTTAAGCATCATTTTACATGACATAAGAACATACTTTGATATTTTGAAGAAACTGGCTCTAATGTGCTCAAACAAAGGAGCTACAAGAAGCAGGGATTTATTCATAGAGATAACTGCACGCTTGAATGACTATCTAACTGATGGCTATTGAAGGGAAAAATATTGGATTTTTGAATCAGAAGCAATATAAGGTGATTGAAATGAACCCTGAACTGGAATTTGTATTTTTGTATTGTATTATACGCCAGGACTTTTTGGTCAAGTCAGTCCTAACAAATTGCCGTTTTGTTGATGTTGTAAGTAAATAGTTAACTTCATCAGAACACTGTTTGTTGTACTTTTAAAGGAGCATGGTGACATAGGCTACCGAACAGCTGTCAGGTGGCTCAACTTGGGAAAAGTGCTAAAAAGAGTATGGGACTTGAGAGCAGGAATTTGAGAGTTTGGTGAGAAAAAAGCAATGACATTCCAGAGCTCTCAGATGCAGACTGGAAGACCAATCTTTTTGGAACTGCAGTCATGAATGAACTCAATACTAAACTGTAAGGCCTATTTACACATGAAACGTACAGCCTGGAAAAGGCTTTCATGAGAAAGTTGCAGTTTCTTTCAAGGTGATTGGAGAGGAAAATTCTTACTCAAATGCCAACAGTGATGGAATCCATACATCAGCTAAACGTCTCAGCTAAACTATAACTGAAATAGCAATTTTTATAAAGTATTTGTGTGAAAGTGTGTGCATTTTGTTTACAATGTTGATGTTGATTAAATCAAGGGCATCGATTTGGCATGGACGGAAGGGACATGTCCCCACCAATATCCAGCGATTATTGAATTGTCCCCACCAATAATTTGATCTCTTCGAGTAAAGAAATACAAACCCGATAGAAAGAAAAAAAAGATCTGTCAACGTCTCATTCGCCCAGCGGTGCAGAAAGAGTTAAATTACGTTCTCTACTGGAGTCCTACCTCATGTGACAAATATGGCCAATGTGGTTGGCTGTGCCTTTCAGGGAGCTTTGTTTAGTTTTAGCAGCGGCAATCCTGCGCTGTGAGGACCTGCAAGGAGGAGAGGAGGATGGCAGCAAAAAGGAAGAACCTGGTTATAAGAAAGTATTTTTCAAAGAAACCTGTAAGTCACTTAAAGTCAAGTTCACTCATAAAATGTGTCCGTCATAATAACGTTACAGGCAATACCAGGCCATACATGCCAACCCTCCCGATTTTTCCGGGAGAATCCCCAATTTCTCCCGACTTTCTACCCGGACAACAAAATTGAAAAACCATATCCCAGATTAGCCCAGCCAATTCCAGTTTCCAACAATGGCTACTATTACTGCAGCTACTTAGTATTAATATTATTACTTATTACTCTTTCTGGGTCGCGAAATAAACTTTAAACATATTTTCAGGCGAGAATGTAGTTGTATAAACTTCAAATAACTTAAACATGTTATTGTTTGGCCTTTTTCAGTGTTTTATTTGTTCGTGAGTAAATCGGTTTGGCTGAGATTAAAGTTATTAGATTAGATTAGATTAAATAAAACTTTATTAATCCCTCGGGAGGGTTCCTCCGGGGTTTTCACACAGCTGAATAAATGTCAAACAGAAAACTGATTAAACAGAAGTGTGAGATGGTCGAGAATCTACGCAAGCGTCCGGTTATATTTTATTTTATTTAGACAGCAAGGAGCACACGGCAGAGGTGACGTAATTATGAAGGCTAGACCCCCCAATTTAACAGTCGCTCATTTCCAGTCTACCCGGCTTTCGGAGGACCCGGCCAAATTAGACCGCGAAGGCCGGATCCTCAGGTGGACGCAGCCTCTGAATTTGGACACCCCGGAAACAGGCCGGTGACATTTAACTTATTTTTTTCCGATAAGTAAACACTGTAAAAACCCCTTTGAATGTCTCCCTAATTCTGAGGTCTCAAGGTTGGCAAGTATGTGCTAGGCTTTGGCCCACATCAGTCTAAAACTGTATGTAACCATGAAAAAAGTGTTGCCATGTCCACCAGGACAGTATAGTATAGACAGTATAGTATAGACTCCTTCACATAGTGGACATTGAGTTGTTGTGTGGGGCACCAGTAATCCATGGGTTGCTGTAACAGTAATTCATGTTTAGAATAAAACATCCCAGCTCACTGATTTGATAGGGGCAATAGTGTGCCTAAAATGTTGCATAATTTTGCTGAGAGATCTTTTACTTCGTGGTAATCTTAGATGAGTAGTTTTATGGACAAAAACCAGCAGGTCATTCAGTGTTCCCTTAGTGCTAATGTGTAAGAGATGTTGGTGTACTATAACTGAAGTAATGTTGTTAGGTCCTTAAAGTCATATTCTTTTATTGTCATGACTGTATTTGAAGCTTTTTTTAAATTTTTGTATGATACCTGATTTATATGGAATATGGCTGAAGTAAACTAAAGTCTAAAATCAGTCATTTGTTTAATAGTAATTTAACATTATATAATTCACATATAAAACTATGAATTGTAATTTTAAATGGTTTAAAAGCATGTAGAACAGCATGTGTAGGCAAGTATATTTCTCCTTTTTTTTTTATCAAGAAGCAAAGACAAAAAGGGAAAAAAAAGAAACAGGGCAGGGTTCGGTGGTTGAATCATCCGTCCCCACCAATGCCAAAACCAAATCTACGCCGTTGGATTAAATGGTAATAAAATGTTTGTGACTTTACTATGGCTGTTTCACACATGATATGATAATTAATTGTAATATCTACTCTTACCAACAGAGCTTTAGAAAATACAAATATTTTATAAAAGTTAGAGTTTATAAAAAATAATATTGAGCATAATTGACTTCAGCATATTGGAGGAACAAAAGGAATGCAAAGCTCAAAATGAAATCACTCTATTTTCGTCTGAAGGAAAAAGGATTCCTGTCAAACTTTTTACACTCAAATGCTTCATCTTCAAAGCAGAGGTCAACGTCAACTACAGGTCAAAAAATGGGTTTTACAATGTTTTAAAGTAGGTGGGTTTACAAGAGCTTCGACAAAGTGAGTCATGAAACTGTTCTTAATTTTCCTCATTGGATAAAGCGGCTATTACAATTTTGTATTTAAATATAATTATTCACTTGCATTAATCAAACCACTAAGACTGACTTTGGTGATTTTTAGTGACGACATATGAAAAGATTTGAATTATATATATATATATATATATATATATATATATATACATATATATATATATATATATATATATATATACATATATATATATATATATATATACATATTTATATATATATGTATAGATATATAGATATATATAGACAGATCTATTTTTACACATCTGTTGAACATTGTAAAATAAGGCATATAATGAATGAATGAACCCACGAACTGAGTTTCAGTTGGTGTTCTTCCTGAACAGAAAAAGAGTTTCCCTCATACAGAAGAATTGAAGAAGTAATGGATAAGGTGTGTTAGGAGACAGCAGGAGAGAAGGAAAGGCACGAGTGTGGTGGTAAGAATAGGGATTTTAAAGGTAGAGAGTATGGCTGATAACGTGAAAGAGCGAGATGATATGATGGAGATAAGGAAGGTGTTGTGTGTGCAGGCGACTTGGTGGTGGGGAAGCAAGGCCAAGAGCACTGGAGTAGATTCAAACTGTTCTACTTAAGTGTAAATGGGATTAGAAATGAAACAGACATAATCTTGAAGGAAAAGTATGTCTATAGTGGAGGTGATAAGCGTATCAGACAGAATCATGAGTTTGAAGCTGGAAATCGAAGGGGTGATGTTGAATGTTTTCAGGCGTAGGCCCAACAGGTTGGATGTCAGAAGAGAAAGAGGAATTCTGGAGTAACTAGAATAAAGTGATACAGAGTGTTCCCAGGGGAGAGACAGTAGTGATTGGACAGACTTCAGTAGATATGTAGGTGAAGGAAACAGAGGTGATTAGCAAGTGTTGGCCAGGTATAGTGTTAAAAAGAGAAATGCAAAAAGACAAATGGTAGCGTATTTTGCGAGAACGATGGAAATGATTGTGGTGAACACATATTTCAAAAGAGGGAGGAACATAGGGTAAAGGAAGGTGCACACAGGTGGACTACATCTTATCCAGAAGGAGATAGGAGAGTATATGTCAGGGGAGAATGCAGCGAGGCAGCATTGGATAGTAGTCTGTAGAATGACTCTGAAACCAAGAAGATGAACTGAGTGAAGGCATAGTCAAGGATTCAATGGTGGAAGCTGAAGAGGGAAGACTTTTGAACAGAGTTCAGGGAGGAGTTGAGACAGGCTCTGGATGAGAGGTAAGGATTACCAAATCACTAGAAAAGTAGTACTGAGGGAAACTGCCAAGAAGTTGTTTGGTGGATCCTCTGGACAGAGGAGCGAGGGCAAGGAGACTTGGTTTTGGAATGAAGGAAAGTATTTAAAGCAAAGAAAAAGCGGGATAGTCAGGGAGATCAAGAAAGTAAACAAGAGTAATGAGAAGTTAGTTGTATAGCAAAGGGAGAGGTGGCAAAAGCAAAGGGTTATGGTGAGTTGTATGTGAGACTGGAGGGACTTTAGAGTGGTGGATCAGATTTCAAGTTTAAGGGATAAACTTCACATTCAAATTTTTGATGATTGTTTTCTCTTTGTGATTACAAGCGCTACCCTCAGATTCAGCCATCAATCACAATAACCATCAGCAGAGACTGTTAAAACTGGAGCAGCCAGGCTACATATAAAGTCCAATATGATGTGTTTGCAGTCATCTTCAGTGGGCAGGTGGGTGGGATCACAGCTCCTAGAAATTTGGCTTCACTTTTGTACAGTGGGATGAAGTAGAGTCACATGGCTCATGTTCTAAATAGTTATTTTATACAGTCAATGGCAGGTATCTTTACTAAGTTATGCAGAGTTCCTTTAATTTTAATAATAAGAAACATAAACACAGCTGGCTGGAATCCTAGTCTGCAACACATGAAAAATGAAATCACTTGACATTATTGTGTATGAAACTGCTTGTTTTAATCTATCTGTAAGCACTAATTGATCCTGTCAGCAGGAGTGATTATATGATTTGAATAAGCACAGGCAAAATTAAGCACAAGGATAACCCATAAAATCAGAGAATCTGCTGTTGTTTTAGAAGAAATCAGATGACGGTAGGGCTGCACGATTTTGCATAAAATGAGAATCACGATTTTTTTGCTTAGAATTGAGATCACGATTCTCTCACGATTTTCTTTTCCAATATAAATATTTATTGCACTTATTAACTGCACATCAACTTCGTAACAGTTGAGACTGAACATAAAAACAATAAACATAAAAACAACAAATGTCTCACATTTTGTGGTTGCCGCAAAATGTTGTACTGCTTGAAATTCCGTCTCCACCATTGCTCGACACTGTGTGTATAGAGCAGGTAGTGCAACAATAGAAAAATAGTTGCGGGACGGCACTGTGTAGCGTTTGTCTAGGGTGTTGATCATTTTCCTAAATCCCTCGTTTTGCACAGTGTTGATGGGAGCCATATCTTTGGTCAGGCGATAAGTGATAGCCTCTGTAATTTCTTTGTGCCTGCAGGAGTTCGACGTGTATAGGGAAGCGCTGTATAAGGTTCCCATTATTGATGTTTGGGTGGTTGACCGGGACGGATTTTCTCCTGTCACTTTCTCGTCATCCCTGACGTGGTCTCCGTTGTTTTTTCCTTGCCAATTTAAGCATCACACGGCACAGCTTCTGTATCACGTGGTATAAGGCTCCGCCCTCGTCATTTGTTGAGCAGGAAGAGTGAGCGCTTGTTTTCATGCAGATTACGTCCCAAAATGCGGTACAATCATCGTCGTCGTCTTTTTTTTTTTTTTTTTTAAATCGTTGTCATTTGCAAATGAGATCGCAAATAAGTATGAATTGAGATCGCGATTTTCTAACGATTAATCGTGCAGCTCTAGATGACGGTATGCTATACTTGAGAAAAATATTAGTGACAGAGAAAAATTGTTTACAGTTACTAAGAAATTATGAGAGGGAAACCTTCATGGAGTCTTGCATGAAGCAAAAAGTTCTTTAACCTGTCTGAATTTTAGATAATACAAATTTTCAATGGCAGATCAAAAAGATGAAAAAAAGATTCAGTTATAAAAAGGAAATGGCTAATGCATAATTGGAATGTGATGAATAAATCTGGATTTGATAAAACATGTAGGCTCAAGGACAGTAATATAATGATGCAAAGGAAAGAGGATGGGAGGAAGATATGAGAAAAATGCCTGAGGTCTGATTGGAGTGCTTGTCTTTGATTATGCTGGATCATTGTCATTCACTTTCCCCCTCTTGTTGGCAGCTGCTGTACTTTGAATTTGAAAGCACTGTCTGTCTGCTTGATCTGTGCAGAGTGAGAGATTGGATGAGAGATTGTTATGTTAATATTCATAACACTGTCATTGTGTACTGCCCAAGTATTTGTATGAATATAATTTGAATGCTTTGGTAATATTGTTTCAGAAGCATTTGCGCCTTTAGAACACCTTTGAATATGAATTGGTGAGGAATTTCTCACCAGGGCATTTTAAGTGTGTCCATTTTCTTTTTTTCCTTTTTGTAAGTAATAAATAAAATCAATGATTTTAAGGGTTTGGCATAGTTTTTTGAGGAGAATATCTAAAGGGTAGGACTCATGTTTGCTCTTCATTTGTTCCCAGTGTTGTGCCTCTGTTTTACTTGCAGTGTCAAAAGTGAGCAACACTGGCTAACAGCTGCTTATCAACAAAAGAAACCTATGCCTGCACTACAAAGACTCAAAAACAAACTTAAAATAAATATAGAAAAAGAAAACGATGTGTCTTAGAGAGGATCTTGCAAATCTCAAAGTTAGCAAACAAGCAAGATAAGGTTAACTAGCAATCAGCTATAGCTATCAATGTTAGCTCATTAGCTAAATGTTACCTAATGTTAGCCAGTTTTATCTGATCAAGCCTATATGGCATAAATTTAGAAAAACCATTGTCAAAATCAGCAGGGTATTGGTAGGATTCTTTTAGTTTTTTGTAGCTTTAGATAGCGATACAAACACATAACAGATACAAAATAACCTTGCATAGCAATAATTTTGTGAGGTTTCCCTGAGTTTCTTTCAGGGTCCTTTTTTCCATTTTCCAGCTGAGATTGGTAGATTTAACAGCTTCTGATTTATTCTACTGAGCATACCACCAGATGTATTAGTGTTTTACACACAGTACAGGTCAGTGACTTTGTCATGCCCTTGCTGCTACTCTCATTACAGCATGTTACATACACACTCAGTGAAGCATGGCCATTTACACACACACAGACACAAACACACACAAATTTATATGCACATACCATGACACAAATGGGCCATGCATTTCCTGTCCCTAACAAACATGTACGCTCAAACACCCACACGTGACACCATCTATTAGAGGCAGACAGGTTACAGAAGGAAATGGTGGCATACTGTGACAAGAATGGCACCATCTTTAATCACCGAACACACACATACAATACTGTGTACAGGTTTGTGTGTGATTGTGTAAGTGGTAGGGGAAAGAAGGGATAGAGTACAGATGGGAAGACAGCACATTACCGTGGCACAGAGGAGGGACGAGGCTCAAATGAGATGCTGCAAGACAAGGGACTGAACAGAGGGACCTTCCTGCTGCAGAAAGCAGCGAGAAAAGACGAGTGGGACACAGTCCAGGGAAGAAGATGGCCACACGAGTCACCTTTTTTCCGATGAAATGTACCAGATGTTCAGTTGTCAGGTTTGATCAACCTGGCTAATCCTAGTGTGTGCTCTGTCATATGCTGCAAGGAGAAGGACAGCTGCCTGCACACAACTTCACTCCTGCCTTTTCCTCTTTACCATTTTCTGCTCTTTTAAATACAACAACATCCTTACAACTGACATTCAAAAACAATATTCCAAATAAATTATTGTTTTAGCGGTGCATAAATGTGAACAAATAGGTTTCAAACTTGGTACCAAATATTTAACATGACCTTCATAGCTACCAAAGCAAATTGTTGTGTCATCACCAAGCCCGCATCTGTAGAAAGCATCTCCCACATTTGGTTACACAGGTGTGAACTCTGGCTCCTGAGCTTGTAAATGATTCTTGTAAATGTAAATGAGGAACTTGTAAATGATTCTTAATTACTTTGCTTTTGCTTTTCTACTGTACATGAGCATTTAAAGTGCTTTATATAGCATGCTTCAATCCCACAAACACTTTTTCTTTCTGTGCTTAAGTGCTTTCTATCTGACATTCACACACATTCACTCTCCAGCGGATGCATCGTAGAGCAACTTGGGGTTAAAGTTTCTGTGCCGGGATATTTGGCATACAGACTAGTCAGCCAGGGATAGAAACACCAACTTTGGATGACCTTCCCTACCTCCCAAGCTACAGCCACCACTGTACTGAACTCTGTTGGTCCAACTTGCACAGTGATAAATAATGTAAATCCAACACAATGTGACATATGCAGGTGCTGCCATTATTGTGCTATGACTTTGACTTGATAGCAGGTTGGATAAAGACTTTGGCCATTTCCTGTTTTTTTCCACACGTTTAGACTTGCATTTGGTCAACTCTTTTTATGTTCTTATTGTATAGCAAAAGCACTCGGTGATGTTTATCTTGAAAGGTGCTATTTTATAATAAAATTTTACTTTTACTTCTGCTTTAGGTATTCTTTTAGTTTAGCAAAGGCTTCTTTCCTTCTCCTCGGCCCAGAAATGTTCTGCTTGTGTATGAATTTTTCTAGCGAACCACAGTCCAGTCCTTCAGTGTTGCAGTACAGCATCTTTAATGCTCCTGCAACAAACAGTGGATTGTTAAATTTTCATTCCTGTTTGGTATAGAATGGCAATGATGTTACTGGCTGTTGTTTTTAAGTCCTTCAAAGCTTTAAGAACAATCTTTTGTTAAAGGTTAACTGGCAGCTTGTCCTCTGTTTATCATAAAGTCCCCCAATCGTTTACTTCCCAAGCTGCTGCACTTCTTATATCTAGTTCATATGACTTCTTCCTTTGAGCTGTTTTTCCGTCAGTAAATTCTTTGATCTGCATGTTGCTTTTTCAGTCTAATGGCAATCTTAGCTGAGATCTTAACGAGACATAAAAATGATGGCTGGACACCCACCTGCCTTTAATACGTGGGAAACAAGCTACACTTGCTGATCGTTAACAGGCTTTGGCACACATGAAAAAAGCCTGAAGCCACCCAGACAGTCACAAAAATAGTAAAATACATAAACCTCATAGGCTTTCAGTTAATGTAAAAAAGCCCCCCAAAAATTCACTGCTATAAGAATATGTTTGGAGAGTTCTGTAATTGTCAGGGTAACACAAAAGAAGTATTGCAGTGTTAATCATGTCAGTGACACAAACCCACTATATACTTTGTGAAAAGGGTTAACTTTAAGCAGAACAAATTGTGACTGACTCTACACTCACTACTAAGATCATTCAGTACTAAGACTCTGTGTACTTTATTTCATGTAGTTACCAAGTCTTGTGCAGACTTGCTGACACTTCCAGCACTTGCCAAACTGTTGGCTGTGCAATGAAGAATACCAAATGAATTGCTTAAAGGCTCTGGAGTTCCCCAGCTCAATGCATGGATCAGTCTTAGAGAGTAGACTGAGTACTTCTAGCTTGTGAATACTGTTCGACCACATTAACATTCTGTATATTGGCAAGCTGACTCTCAAGTAACATGGTTTTGGTTAAAAATTCATGATCACTGCAGTTATCGGGCCACATGTGGTATGTGCGACTATAAAGAAAAACGGAAGATTAAATAGAGGGGTAGGAAATTTACAGCACACTTTCAGTGTATGAAAACACACACACGCAACACACCACACATACATATACATACACACACAGACAAACATCCACAAGTTTCTCAGTGAACTGCTTAAAAAAACGGAAAAAACTGAGGCAATAATATATTATATGTTTTAAATCAGGATCAAATCAATGTCTGTCCATTGGTTTAGTATTGGGGTAGTCAATGCTTGACCATTTCCTTGCAATGGCCTTCTTACATGCCAGAAAGATAGATATCTTACTTCTGAAATATTTGGTGTCAATTCCAGGTACATCAACCCAGCTTTTTCTTTAATTTCGTCTTTTTTTTTTTTAAATTGTTACTACAGAGTCGCCTCTAATGCATGAATAACTATATCCCAAAAATGGGTGAATCTTTGCACAAGTACAAAATGTGGAAGTGGTCGGCAACCATGTGTCCACACATTCTCCAGTAGTGTCCTTGTGACCCAAATAGTTTATTTTTAATACAAGAGGGGAAAACAAATTGAATAAGGTTTTTTTTCCATCCAAATGTCTGACAGCTTGTAGAATTAATAGATGTTTGTTGTGTTGCGTACTTGGATTACCAACCACTTTGACAGTTTGGTGTGTAATTCTGTTTGACAATAAATGTAAAATTGCTATTGTGAAAACAGGTATATAGCCTTGAAACAACTGTCACGACTGAGAGGTCAGACCAGGTGCAAAGAGTCAAAGTGCAGACACAGACGGAGGCACAAGTAGATGTGAAAACAGTGCTTGATTTACAATGTAAAACAAGACTTTAAGGTGCCAACTATAAACTATGAGCTATGAGACTAAACCTGAAACAAGAAGCCTAATCTGTGAACTAATGTTAAATTCAAAAGTCCATGAAACTGGTCCAAGGGGGGGAAAAGGGGCTGTGGTGCGGGTGGAGAAGTGCAGAGTCACTAGAATGAGAGGAGACAGGGAGTCAGCTGGGTTCCAATGATTAATGGTAAGTATGATGGGAAATGTTTCTAATGGCTTACATGTTGCAGGTGAAGTACGGCGTGGAAGAAGGGCAGTCCAAAGGTCCGGGTGAGGTTTCAGTCCGGGGTGAATCCAAGATGTAGAGTGTACTGCTCCAGAAGCTGTGGCAGGGAGGCAGGCAGGTGGACTGTAGAAGGGAAGTGAGCGTAACGAGACTGCATGAATGCAGGAAGACCAGCGTCCAAAATGAAGGTGAGTATTGTCCAAAAGAGCAACGTGATAACCAGGCAGGTTACTAGAACATCCATCCATCCATTCGCTTCCGCTTATCCTTTTCAGGGTCGCGGGGGGCGCTGGAGCCTATCCCAGCTGTCATAGGGCGAGAGGCGGGGTACGCCCTGGACAGGTCGCCAGTCTGTCGCAGGGCTAACACACAGGGACAGACAACCATTCGCACTCACATTCACTCGCACATTTACACCTAGTGGCAATTTGGATTATCCAATTAACCTATCCCCACAAGCTGCATGTCTTTGGACGGTGGGAGGAAGCCGGAGTACCCGGAGAGAACCCACGCAAACACGGGGAGAACATGCAAACTCCACACAGAAAGACCCCGGCCTGATGGTGGAATTGAACTCAGGACCTTCTTGCTGTGCGGCAACAGTGCTAACCACCGTGCCAAAAACAAACAAACAAACAAAATAAGTGAGAATACTGAGGAAATCACAAGTGAGCTTGGCAGCCTAACACTAAAACTGGTTAGCTGTAGATCTGGCAGAGAAATGCTGAATGTGCTGGTCTTAAATACCGGTAGACTGATTGCAGACAGGTGAGATGGCTGAATGGAGACTCTGCCCGGAGGTGGAGCCCCAGCTCTATGGAAAAACATCGCACTCACCCGGACCATGACAACAACCTTTGAGGGGATCTCCTGATCAAAAAAATCTATAAATTGTAAGTAACAAAAAGTTCATTATTTTATTATTTAAATTCCTTTTTTTATTTTTGTTGAAATATTTAAAGTTTTTTTTCCTCAAATACAAATAGCTGTCATCAATTTCCCACATAATATTGAAAATGTATTATCTGTCTTTGCTGGTTTAAACATGGGAGACTGTGAGGGCCATATTAAAAGTCTGCAGCCACCTTCTCGTTTGTATTTCTTCATTATCTAATGATATTTCATAGTTTCATATTTTCATAGTTATTCCTAAGATAGAACCTGCCTCCCCCTGAACTATCCCCGAGTCTAGCTTGGAGCTGGATTTTAGCTAGATTTAATTCCATATGTTTCCATTTGACTTGATACCCAGCAGTATACCAATATACCATGCACTGCTTCTGAGCAGCATAATATTCTTTTAGGTTGGCCAGACCTCCTTTTTGCTTCCCAATGGTTATGCAATTTATCATACTGATATGAACCATGATATCTGCCTATTTCATGCAGAGAACTGTGACTCTGAAATTTTATCAGGTAATGTAAGAAAACGATATAACAGCCTTGGCGAAACATTCATCTTTATCACCGCTACTCTTGATCTGAAGTCTAACTGTTGTTAACCATTTTGTTAATTCTTTTTAAAGCTTGTTTAAAACGTTGCAAATCATATCAAAGCGTCTGGATCAAGATATATTATATATTTTCCCAGATATTTTATAGACTCTGCACTTTAGTTTATATTTTTTATATTTCCCATAATGTGTCTAGAAGTTATACAATCAATACAGAGTACCTTTGTTTTTCTGATATTGAATTTATAGCATGATACCTTTCCAAAAATTCATTAGGATTTTGAAGCCAGGTAATTACATTGTCTGTGAAAAGGCTTATTTTATAATGTCCCTTTGCTATAGTCATGCTTTTTAATCGCTCTTCTCTCTGATATTTTGAGCCAAAGGTCCTATAAGTTAGAAAAAAAGAGTTGGGCTAAGGCAGCATCCCTGGGGTGTGCCTCTACAGAATCTAAAACTTTGATGCCCATTAATCCTTAATCTTGCAGTTGGGTAACTTTATAAAGCTTGTATACATGTAATAAATTGATTATTAAATCCCAGCCTTTCCAACATTCAGAACAGAAAAGGCCAGCTGACTCGACTAAGTGCTTTTTCACTCTTGTCTCTTTTTAATGAATACTGTTTGATTCTCATCTATGAGATTAACCAGGAATTGTTCAATCTTTTTCAAAATAATAGAAGTAAATATTTTATAATCTACATTTAATATTGAGATTGGCCGATAAGACTCACAATGTTCCCTGTTCTTGCCTTCTTTTGGGATCAGAGGTATTGCTGCTTCTTTCCAGGAGGGTGGAATTTTATTATTACTCAGTGTCCAATTTAAAGATTCCAATAAAAGAAGGTCGTTGAGCAATTTGTACCACCCACTGAGAACATCTTCACAGCATAGACATTCATTATTCTTCAGATTATTGGTAAGTGAGTCTAATTCTTTTCTTTAGTTTGGGGCATTCAATTTATATTTTAGCTGCAGAGGGCAGATTCAACTTGAAAAAAAAAAGTAAATCATGTTATTATCATTAATTATCTCAGTCCTTAAACTATATTTTCTGTTTACTCTGGTTCATAAGTTATTTTTACTCAAAAAACTTCTAATCCTAGTTTTTAACTTGTTGAGCTCTCAAATGTCTCATTTTTGTTGGGTTAGGGCACGATTCATTGAAAATGTGTTTTATAATTCTTAATTTCTTTTCTAATTCTTTAGATGTTATCTTTAGATAACATTTAACAAACTGATTTTGATATTATTAAATAATCACATTAAAGTTTAGAAATAAGAAATGTGCCCCAGGGATGAAAAAAAAAAACCCCACAATCGCGCTTCCTAGTGTGGGGTAAAACTTGGTCTCCCTGGTTGGATCTGTTGGTGGGTCAAAGGTTAACCTCTCAGTAGACCGGCCCTGTTAAATGTATGATATATTTTTAGAAAAGAAAATCCACTACCACTCCAAAAAAAACCAAAGAAACTGAGACCACATCTCCCTTTTACAAAATTACAGTGGGAAAAACAGTCTCTAATTTTTAAGGTAGTTTTATTTTAATTGCGAGAGAAGGATGTCAACCAAAAATTTAGACAAAACATTACACAGAGGTTATTTCACTCAGTGACATGAAAATCAATATAAGTTTTTGATGGCTAAGGAAAACATAACTTAGCACTTGGTGGAGAAACCCTTGTTAGCCAGGACAGCGGTAAGACGCTTCCTGTAGTTGACTACCAGGTTTGCACACATCTCAGAATGGATTTTGTCTCACTCTTCCTTATAGAAACTCTCTCAATCCTTCAGGCTTCTTGCGTGGTGCTTTCCAACTCGTAGATTCATCTTCTTCCATAGACTTTCTACAGGATTACGGTCTGGAGACTGGCTAGGCCGCTCCAAGTACCACATCTAACCTTTTATATTTCTAGAGTTAATGGGAAGTGTGAAATCTTCTACTTCCTGAAACTGCTTCTTTAGCAAGTGGTTTAAATGCGGTTTGCCGTTGGGTATTAAGAGTTTTAAAAAAAAGTGGATATATCACTTGAATCCAGTTACTTAGTTCCTTTTTGTCTTTATAATCCTGTCACTTTTAAACATTTTAAAACTAGGAGGAAATAGTCTTCTTGTAACATTTCATGTTCAAGGTTCTAAAAAAGAGCCAAATTACAGACCACATAGGAGACAAGAGTGCAACAAACAGTAAAGGCTCCCATGCTGAACTAAAGTGCAAATAAATTTGGTGAATAAGAATGGGTTCTCCACATAGGGAGCACTACACTGAAAGGCCAGACCACACAATTTGTCATTTCCCTTTAATCAAGGAAACATTTCTACAGGCTACATTAGCTCCCTTTTTGTTGTTAGTAAAGGAAACGCCATTACAACACTCACTCCTCTTTGCAAACAACAACCAATCCAGATAAATCTCTATCCAACAAAATAACAAATAAAACAAAATAAAATTAATTAACTGTCAATAGCCGGCATTGTAAGGGCAACCTGTTTAAGAGCTTTGGCTGTTGGGAGAAGAAGCCTGATGTTAACACAAGCAAGCACATGTGGTGTCCCTTCATCCCTAACACATTACCCTGGCAATATTAGTATAGTTTTCTGCAAGGATTTTTTTTTCCCATTGAGATATGATGTGTTTTCAACGAGTTCCTCTAATTGTTTTGAGCAGTGTATATTTACCTGGCTGACTAACAAGTGCTAGTTTTGGCACTGCTTGAAGACAGCTATTTTGGGAATGGCACTCAAGGAACACCTGTGAACAGGAGGCATGTGTCAGATTGCGTAAAGGAAACTTGTGTATTAAATATGATACAGTGTTGCAGAGTCACATAGATTGTTGAGTACCTGGTCAGGTACACACAGTAATTAGGACACCTGTAACACAGGTAGCTGACCCAGCAATTTCAACTTTGTTCCAATGGTCAGTGCCAGGCACCTAAGGAAAATATTTTTTCCACCTCACCAAGATGGCCCAATTAAACTCCCACCTTGGATTTACTCTGAAACAAGTGTAACCTTCTGTTTTTTAGTTAGTTATAGAACCTAGTTGCATATGTTTGATAAACAATCTGCAGGGTGTTCCTTCTTCTGTTCCATGTCCATCCAAAAGCTGAAAAGCTATTTCCTGTCAAAAATGAGAGCAGCTCTCTGTTAGCTGGTGTAAATGTGAAATAACTACCAGTTCACACCCTGTCTGCTCCCTCTCTTTATCACCTTTCTTCCTTCCCCTTACTCCGTTTCACATGGTGGGACTATGAGAGTGTACTGTTAGGATGCCTGGGTCGTTGACCCAGGGTTTTTGGGTTTATTATATTATTTATAATTTCTAGTCTTTGGGTTTTTGTTAGAGTCATGTCTTATGGTTTGTCTCTGTGTAATCCTTAGTTGCTGTCTCCCCTGTCCGCTATATCCCCGTGTCCAGTCAGTGTCTGTGTCTGCCCTGGTCCCACGTCTCTGTTCCCTCTGTAGTGCCTGCATGTGAGTCTGTGTCTTTTGTTCAGTCTGTGTTATGTGTTTCCTGTTTTACTTTGAAGGTCTCTGTCTTATCTCAGTGTGTTCAGTTTACGCTTCCTTGTCTCGTCAGTTCTGATTTGCCCCAGCTGTGTTTCCCTCCTGTTGTCCATTCCCTGATTGCTCCCTCTATGTATTTAAGCCCTGTGTTTCAGTTTGTCATTGTCGTGATCTACCGTTTACTATGCTGTGTGTTCTGTCTGCTTGCCTGAGTTTATTTGGAGTCTCAGTTTTGTTACCTTTTTTGAGTTCAGCATTAAAGCTGTTTTGAGTTCACCTTTTTGCCTCCGAGCATCTGCACTATGGGTCCACCATTCCTGCCTGCACACAGCCTACACCTAACATGTACAACCTGTTGTCAAATTGCCAGGAATGAGCAACCTTTCCTGACCTCGCCTTAGCCTTTTCATTTCCTGTCCTGCTCTCTCTAAACATTTTTTTCTTACTTCTTCTTTTTCTCTTCTGCCTTTTGCTCTCTAATTTGTCTTCTCCATAATACACACGAAATCACACATAACACACAGCAAAGAATAAATAAAACACAAATGTTTGGATGGATTAAAATGTGTAACCAGTGGCTCATGGTTTTGAATCCGCTTCCATAAAATGACATCCCATACATCATTTTCTGCAAACAGCTGAATCACAATGGTACTACACCAAATCACTTTGTTTTGGTAGGTTAGGTGTAAGTTAGAAAACTTGTTGTAAATCAGAAGAGTAGAGTCTTTTTTGGGGGTTTGCTTTAGATTCAACCTTTCTTGAATCTTTCAGTTTAACTTTTCTCAAAAGCTAATCAAAGCCAGCTCTAGAGGAAACATCCTGAGTGAATTACAGCTTAAAGTGTTCAGTTCAATGACATCTTAATTTGTTTCATTTGAAATTTACTGTGGTAGTGTACAGAAAGAAGGATAAAGTTACAAAAATTGTCATTGTCCAAACTCATTCTCTCTACAGTGGACAGCTTCAGATACCAGATACCAGCCCTGGCATGTCGTTAAGCAAGTGATACGTGAAAGAAAAAGAACCGCACTCTTCTGGACAGAAATCTTGGATGTCATTCCTGGGTTCTGTTAAAGCCACAAGCCTAGTTTAGAGGCCACTGGCCTCAGTGCTCCAATTACCACAGAGATTATGTTGCTGTAACCCTCGGCATCTCCCTGAGCTCCTTGGTATTTCTCAGCCTTCTCATGTTCCGTCTACCTGATGTTGCTATACTTGGTATAGCTACATCTATCACCATTGCCATCTTCCTCTGCTTGTATACCCCTGCTATGTCCGCTTGGTTATCCATCACCAGTTTGTCTGTCTGTATCTGAAAGTCCCACATGATCTTAGCTCGGTCATTCTTAACAACTCTGGGGAGTGTATCCCATACTTGGCACAGATGTTCCTGTATACTATGTCAACCACTTGGTAATAGCATTCCATGTATACCCTGCCTGCTAGCATCTTACACCCTGCTATTACATGCTGAATTTTCTCAGTGACGTTTGATGTTTGCATTGCCTGCACCTAGAATCTTCCCTGTTCTGGTAGACCCCAACCTCTGGGAATCTCGTGCTCCATCTGCCAGTAGTCCAGTGCAGGCGTCTGTCCTTCCATTATGGTTCCTCTTCGTGCTCCTCTTCTTTCTCATGTTCTGACACTCACTAGGTCTAAGTCTTCTTCCTTCCACTTAGCGTACAGTCTCAAGGTGCTGGATTTGGGGTGAAATCCTCCACATGGTAAAGAGGTTCCTTGTCTTGATGCCATTGGCTTCATTTCATCCTTTAGGGATCTTATTATCTCAGCAGGGTATCTGACAACCAGCGGGGAAAAGAAGGGAAGTGTCGATTGCCCAGTTCTTGTTCTTACCAGCTGACTCCTTGGGACTTGCCTGACCCTCTGCAGGTATTTGGTGGTTGCAGCTTTTCTAGCAGCCTCTTCATGTTTCTCATTTGTCTGTGGGATTGTGGAATGTTTTGTTCACTTCCAGCATATAGCTTGATGTGATCCCTGTAGTGGAGATGGCTGATGATTCAGTGGTTGATATCCGTAGCCAGTCGGTAAGGTGGTTCAGGCCTTTGCAGAACAGCAATGGGGAAAGAGCATCTCCTTGGAAAATCCTGCATTCAATGGCAACTGGTACTATTAGCTTGAAGTTGTCCTCTAGTGTTGTTCGCCACATCCTAGTTGAATTCTTGATGAAGGCTTTCAGGGTACTGTTGAACTTGTTCAGTTCTAGGCATCCTAGGATCCATGTGTGAGGCACTAAGTTGTAGTCTTTCTTATAGTCAATTCAACAAGGGAAAGGTGTGGTCAACAATGTTCCCTCTAATTTTTCATGTGTCTGAGCGAACACAAACTCCCTGAGCGATCCCTTGGACCACTGTGAGCAACATCAGACATGTGCACTGTGGTCACGCCAGCATCTAATCCATCCAAGTTACATGGTTTATTAAAGTCAAATCAAATGACAGCATTTACATTTATGTTAGACTACTTTTAATTAACTGTTTTAGCCCACTTACAATGAAAATGTAAAAGAAAATCTAGTCATTGACCTGTGTAGTATGTTAACACTAATGGAAGTAAAAATAACTTGAACTCCAATTTCGAAAACACAACTTTCTTTTTTTTTTTTTTTTTTTTTTTTATATAAAGCTCTGACTTGTATTACGAGTCTGTGGTCTGGGAGAGAGTCCTGTAACTCCCTGTCTGCAAAACATAGTATATAATGACCAATGCTGGGCAATTAATTATATAGTTACTTCTTCAAAAAAGTAACTCAGTTTGGCAAACAACAAAGATTTTTGCAGCTTTTTTTTTTTTAATGCAGCCAAGGCGTTTTTTTAAATAAACATTTCAAACTATTTACAGAACAATCGGCTGTTCTGCATGAAATCTCATGCCACACAAATTATTTGTGCCACTCGAAAAAATAATTTCTGTCCACTATGAGATAAAGGAGAACAACAGCCTGATACCTGCAGGCCTGACAACAGGAGATGTATCACTCCTGTAACACCTGTAACATTCAGCAGCCGCCTCATTGTTCTGACACACACAACAAAACAATTGACTACACTACACACTAACTACACAAGATTTGCGCTAAACGTCTCAAATCTCTCACATCTCAGAACACCGCCGTCACTCCTAAAATTTCCCCCCGTTTCTTAACAACTAGATGCCACGTTGCCATATCATTTTTTGATTGGTCGACATGGTACTTTTTTGGACGAATAGGAAAGGGGTAGCAGGGGTGGGGGGGTGTTTTTGCTCACAGGCGGAGAGTGCTTTCGAGCCTTTTTTGTTATAAGGCTTTTTACCATTTCATCCCGCAGTAAATATAAACAACGATAGTATTCAGGAAGAAAACCAAACATTGCATATATTTTTATCATAACTCTGGTTTTACGTGGCCTATCAACACAATTTAAAAACTGGTATAAAGTCCACACTTTTTCCGTCAATTGTTCCATCTGTCCTGCTCACATCTCCAATGGTTGTACACGTTGTCATTAACGTGGCTTCACTGCACATCAGCCACGCCGCTTTGCTAGCTAAAACACCGGTGTCGGCACATAAGGACGCTGTCATAGCCTGTCGACGACGTTGATTAGCTGCGTATATACGTGAATACGTGAATCGTATTATTGGCTGAACTATGGGATAAGGTGGCATCGTTCTAATCCCATACAGGAGCAGCCAGTCACTTACTGACTAACACTGCAAAACAGAATTGTTAAAGTTTTAATTCTAATTTCAATTCAGGTTAGATTTTTTTTTGTGCGCAACGCAGATTTTCTGTGCGCAGAGACCGTGCCAGCAGTGCGCAATTGCGCACGTGCGCAGCTTAGAGGGAACATTGGTGGTCAATCTGATCTAGAGTGACTGCTCTGTCTACCAGTAGCTGATGTTTTTTTTCCTCTGGTCTTTCTGCCAATTCCTTTGTTGGCACTGCTCATGTATTGGGCCATGTGGTTGTTCATCTTAGCTACTATAATGCTTGACAGAAGCTTCCATGTGGTGTTGAGGCAGGTTTTTGGCCAGTAGTTGGACGGGACTGGTCCCTTCTGGTGATGCTTGGGGATCAAGACTGTCCGGTCTTTGGCTGGCAATTCTAGGCCTGTCTCATCCATCAGCAACTGGTTCATTTGTGCTGACAAGGCCTGGTGCTGTTCAACTTTTCAGGGTGGAGACAACTTTTAAATCCTACCTTTTATTTTACTCTGAACAAAATAATCTTATTGTTTTTTTCATAATGCTTTGTTTTTTTTCAAACAAGCATTGCACACCCCATAGTAAAACTTGGTGCCATTTAAATGGGCAAAAAATGACAGACCCAGTTTGCAAGCTGACTTTGTAGTGCATACGGTGGTGACTAACTATTTGAAGAGCATTTAAGAAGTGTAGCAGAAGTGGGTATCTGCCCCGTATCTCTTAATATAATACTGGGTTGTTTTTAGCTGTATTAAGTAGGTGGACAGTATAGAAAGTTTTATAAAGGTCAATATTGTAATAAAATAAAATCACCAATACAGACTAAACTCTCTGCTTCTGAAACACTCCTGGTGTGGCTTAAAGCCATGCAAAGAACAAAGCAAAACTGCATTACAGATGCCATAGAAAGACACAAACATGGTTTATTCCCAGGGTTAGCTTTCTCATTACTAGTGGTACAGCAGGGACTGTACCTCTTCACCCATTCTATTTGCCATTTTAATAGATCACTTCACCTTTTGTAGAGAGCAATTTCCTCTAAATGGGTGTAAAATGGTAACTGCTCTGCAGCTACTATTGACATGAGCAGCGTGACTTTGGCTTGTATTAAAGTAGTGTAGTTCAGTCATGTTCAGTTATGCAGCAATTTTTGTGTAGTAACATAGTAGCTCTGCTTTGGAACCTCGGAATTCTTCCAGTAAGGAAAACTAGAACTAGAAAGAGTACCAGTAAGACTATTAATACAGAACAGTATGAGCATCAGTGGCAAATATACTTATACTGTTTATTTAATCTATTTAGTCTGACAAATAATTATTTTTAGTTAGTTAAAAAGAATCTTCATTTTAATATATTCATCCTATGAACTTGTGGAATAATGCTTTAAACTATATCTGCACACATGTCATACACTGGGAAAAATGTCAGCCAACCGCATGACTGAATCTGTGAGTTTACTTTAAATTACAATTACATTTACACCTCATCTCAGTATCTCTGTGGAAATCTGACTGGACAAAGCCAATAAGATCAAAGATGGTGCTGTCCTGGCCATACAATGCTGCAGCAACAGCTTAAACACATGTCACCTTCCAGCATGCTAAAAGTACCACCTTGGTTAACTTCTGTGGCAGATTAGTGACACTGATGATTATAGTGTGCATACACTGTTATTTCTTATGTTCTGTGACCACTTGTTTGAGAAGGCAGTGAACTGAACCAGTTCTTAGATATACAAATGAATTCAGAAAACAAATTATTGTTGGCAACAATTAATATAACAGAAATGATACCTAGCATATGCTTGGGTTTTCAAGTACATGATGTACTGTGAAATTGAAGATTTTAGACATATTTCGCGACAAAAATAGTTGTTGGTTTTAATAAAACTTCTTTACTGAATAGTATTTGCTATTTGTCTTACAGTTATTTTCAATTTATCTCTGAATGCCCAAACAATAATTTTAAACCCCTCCATCAGGTGCCTTTGAAACCGTTGGACTGTACAGATTCCTTCCACTGCTGTTAGAGGTAATGAAACACTCCTCAAGACCCTCACACTAGGACACTGAAGCTACATCTGCACATAACCAAGCAAGTGTGAGGGCTAGAGGAGCAACACAGAGCCAACAGACTCCCGACTCCAGGTTAACACACGCGCACACAAACACACACACACACACACATAAGAAAAATTTTCTAATATTTGGAGCCATATGTTCTCACAAATTTTGTCCTCAAAGTTCTCTGCAAGGACAAGGTTTACCAGATGTTGTGAATCGTGCTTTTTTAAAGCTGTTAAAATAAACAAGAAAAGTTATAATTAAATATTTTAAATGAAAGAAAAAAAAGTTTAGTTTTGTCCTTTTCTAAGTGTAAATCACATCCACATACAAGCTTCTACTAAACAGCTTTTGTGCAAAGATTCTGGACAGGGGAACCATCTTACATATAGCATAATAATTTACCATAAGCATCTATAATTCTTCTGGTTACTACTCATAAAACACAGTTTTATATACAAACAAACACTGCACCAAATAGTGTTCCTGACATTTTAAAATGTAAAAATGAAATACACAATACGTCTTTCTCAGAAAATGTATTTACTTTGAGAGAAACTGTGAATAGTCCTCTTTAATAATAATATTGGAAATATTTGATGTACTAAGAGGCCAGTGGTTCTCTTCCTTAATTGTATTTGATCAAATAGCTAAAAATAGTCTGCACAAATAGTCTGGAAATTGAGTATGCAAATCTGGGGCACTGTCTCTTTATTGGCAGACTGGTGTGGCTGTTCCCATATTTAAGAAGAGGGACTAGATGAGAGTGCTCCAACTATAGGTGGATTACACTCCCCAGCCTCCCAGAGAAGGTGCTGGAAAGGACAGTTTGGTTATGGGGTGTCTGGCCCACTGTTACAAGCCCTTCAGTCCCTGTAGAACCATTAAAACCAGAGCTGGGTAGTGACACTTGTCACCCATTCTCATATATCAATGGATTCACTAGATTCACTAGATGCAAACCTCAATTTTCAAACCCTTCCTTGTGATGCCAAGGAAGTTCGCAGTGTGACAGTTTCATGCATTATGTTTTATGTAATATAATGTCCTGTAATATAATAACATCTGTCACTGGTTTTCTTTAATATACAGTACAGTTAACCTCTTTGAACTTTGTACGATTTGTTTGCTTCAGTGTAGTGTGTATATTGTTGAAGGGTGAAAACATCTAGCATTCATAGGGACATTTAACATAATCTAATCTAACATACATTTTTCAAAAACCATGCATTAAAGGAGAACAACTAATTACTGTGTCAAAACCATAGACACACATATATACAACTCCTGGAGTACAACAGCTATAGCAATATACAACAGCTGGAAACTTCAGTGAAATAAACTACATATTGTTGAAAGGACAGTCTTTGCACCATCATATACCACCACACACACACACACACACACACACACACGTTAGCAGTAGGATATCACTTCATACACCACTGGATGCTCAGTTGGGAAGATTTCACACATTGTTCACGTACACACACACCCATACCCACCCACACATACATACTTTCCACGTTCTGTACCTGCACCAGCTCACAGTTCTCACAGCAGTTGGCCACTTTACTCTCAGGTCCCCTGCCCTCATTTGGTCTTTGTGATTGCACTTTCACTCTGTCCATCTGTCTGTCATGCTTCCTGTCTCTCTCTCTCTGTCTCACACACACACACACACACACACTTTCAAACACAGAGGGCTTTGATTTATAAATGGATTTCCAAGATAAATAATCTACATTTGGATTCCATATCGTGTTGGATAAAACTCACTGCAGTCCATTTACTGATGCATCGCATAAATGGGAAAATAACCTGCTGAATCACACACTGGAAATAAACGCAAATTGCATCAAAAATACTGATTCAAACATTTCTTGTCTAACCATACAATAAGAAAATCCCTTTTCTTAAGAGGAAATATGAAAAGTCTTCCAAAAAGTACAGAATTATTTGAAGGTGTATTTTTACTTGTTAATTTAACAATAAATGACAAAAAAAGCCTGAACTACAATTAATTTCTTGTTTGGGCCAGTTATGAATAATATATTTGATACATTTTTATTATGTAAGGACTTGCATGCGTCACACTGGCACCACGTATGACTGTATAATGTCTAAATTTAACTTGGCCAAGTTAATGAATCGACTCTCTAAGAACAATTTTTTTGTTGGTGCTTGCCAGAATCACCACTATAAATATTTTGTGCAAGTTTGTCATCCTTGCTGATTCCAGGCCTTTTTGTGTACTTAGCCAGGTTCTGTTTGTTGTAATGTTGGGCTTGTTAACTGTCTTCCAGATGGCAGAGAAATAAGTTTAGTTTAGATCATACTCAACAGGGAGCCAATCTTCAGTGACAGCTCTGCTTTTGTTTGGCAGGCTAATGGTCTGAGACACTGCACAATTGACAGCAGGGACAGCATTTAAGAACAGGCCCTGTTCATAAAAACAATTTGAGGCCTTGTATATATATATATATATATATATATGTGGGAAAACAGAGTTGTTTTCTAGCATACTGATTAAGACTATCTCTATAAATATACCTTGTGTAATCAGAGTTTTTTTCCCCTTTTATTCTCGTGGTTACTCTGTGCCCTCTTCCCTGTTATTTTGCTTGCTGCTCAGTTAAATTTCTTCTCATTTACAGAGTGACACTTTCATCACTCTCTATCTTTTCTGCCTTCCACCTGAAGGCAATTGTTGAGCAGGACTCAACTTCAGAGAGGAATAGGTGAAAACATATTCAACATTTTCCAACTTTTACTCTCTTAGTTCCTTTCAAGCCTTATTTTCCTACTTCTGTCTTTATTCCACCACCTCCTTTGTCTACTTTGTGTTTTATTTGTGTCTTTGTGGGAGGCACTGGTTGTTAGAGTATCACTGATTAAAAAAACAAAAAACATGTCAGTTTGCTCATCTGGAACACAGGTAATTGAAACCTACCTAGAGCATTTTCTGCTTTTCTTTTGAAGTTGGGTCACAGAGGGAGCAAGTTAAGAAAGTCCAGATATTCCTGTCACCAGGAGCATTTTCCATCACTATCTGACAGATCCCAGGGTTAGGGTTAGGGTTTCCCAAGTTGTATGAAACCTGGTCTTGCAAGCTTATTCTAGCGCTGCCTCAGGATTCTTTAATGGATGAGCAGGGGGAAAAAAACAGTTGGAAAGAGCTCAACAGAAATCCTGGTGAGATGCAATGCACCCTTCACTATATTTTGAGTTTGAGTCTAAGGAGCCATGGCAAGCTTTTTCTTTCCAAGCTCCTTAGACTAGTCATGGCTAGATGTCCCTTGTGTTTGCCTGTTGTCTTGCTTTCATAGAACCCAACCTAAATGCCTGTTCACAACTGGGCAACTCTGATGTCAAGGGTCTCATCATATCACCAAAGGCTTTGTAACAAGTTTTCATCTCATGATTAGGCACCTGCCGTTTAACAATATTTGGTCCAAATAGACTTCCACTATGAAAAAATATGTTATGCTGCATGGTTGGCTGGTTAAAGTGATAGTTAGCAGGTTATGGGTTTAAGTCAGGGTTATTGTTTCCCCATTGTAAATTATTAGAGACTATCAAAGGATGAAAGAAAATAAATACATTGTAAAAAACACAAACAAACAAAACAATTTGGCAGCTTTGCTATTCATATATAATTTTATGAAACCAGGCTTTTAATGCCCGTAAATGACTTTTTACTGGGACCAGTAATCCTTGGGAGACCAATGATGGAACAGCGCTCAAACAAAGAAGTGTTACAAAGCATAATGGCCCTCACTGCAAGCTGACCTTTTCTGAATCAGGCTTTTACTACGGGTTTTACATTTTACTCTTAAATTGGTGTCATATCAACATGGAAATGCAGTTAAATGCTAGAAATTGATTCAAATCTCTTTGGAAATCCAAATAACAATATAAAAAAATAAAGGCAATTATTATATTGATGCAGAGGGTGATGTTGTTATCAAAGGTACCATCAGCTAGATAAGTTGTTTGTCTGGAGCTCAATTGCAGATAATTAGGGGCTGTGTTTTATTTCATTTTGGCTGGTGCATGTAGACACTGCAGAAAGGAGTTTTAAGTGGTGATTCTCAGAAAGGTTCTTCTAATCTAGAAGGAAAAATACAATTGCGAGGTAAGTGTAAGTCAAGATTTATATTTGTTCAAAATAATGATGCAAAAATATAGTAATAATAACAATAAAAAAAAACAACAACAATAACAACAACAATAATAATAATAATAATAATAATGTGAACATAATATGAATAAAATTAAAAGTGATGCGATATTTTACTTCCTAGTCAGCATTTGTCCATTTGTGTTCCTACAGGTACAGGCCTGAGGCCATTGGAGCATCATTTCTTTAGTTATTTAAATTCTATGAAAAGCTATCAAAACTTTCTAATAAGAGTCATTTCGTTTTTGATCGTGTACATTGCCAGCACACTTGTGCTGAGGTTGGCACTACTACCCTTTATCAATAAAAATTCCTGATGTCTTGGTGATTCTGAGGTGGCACGATGACCTAATTTCTAGATTAGTCAACTGATTTATTTTGGACACATCAAAGGTAGAATGGACTTTCACAGAAGCAGGTAACTTCAGACACACTGCCCATCGACTAACAAGAGTCTCAAGCTCATCAGGGCCGACGTATGTAGGGGTCAATTTCCTGAAACAGATTTTAGAGGAATGTTTCTAGTAGAAAGTCAAACATTCTGACCTGGCAAGTATTAAAGGGCTGTGGAGGAAAGTTTCTGCTTCGGTTTACTTTAGCTCCTAGAGCTGACTAGAGGGCTTTTCAAAACTGTGACATCAACTGGGGCCCTTTGTCAGAAACAGTTTAATTAGGAAAGCTATGGAGATGGCATGTTCACCAATGTCTGCTGTGTCAGAGGCAGAGTGAAGTTTTTCTAGGGCAAGGAGTTACAAACATACGACTTAGAGAACCTATATCTGATGAGAATGATCTCATCGTTATATATATATACACTAACCCTATTAACCAAGAACCTTTATTTCAAAGGGGGGTAGGCAGTGCTCTAACAAAGCTGCAGATAAGAACCTGAATATGTATAGGATTTGATGCTTACTTGGGCGATTTAAGACAATACGTGTGTGATGGAGTGACTGGTCAATCTTCCTTGGACAGAGAGCATTGGTGGAGGGTGGTTGACAGACAGGTACATTTAACAGGAGAGTTTTGAGCTTCTGAAAAAAAGATGAACCAGCTGAAGGACAACGGGTAAGTTTTCTACATCGAATGACAGCACTTCAAACAGTCCAGAGTGGCTTCTGGAGATCAGAGACAGGGATGTTAGGACAGGTATACTTCTAAGGAACACAGGATACATCTAGAGCATAACGCAATCAAATACAACAACTTTGCTGAGAGTACTGGCTTGAGCTGGTCCTTATATACTGACAAGCTGGTGAGTAACAGGTGTACAGGTTGAAGCACCTGTTGTCCGGGCCAGACAGGATCTGCCCAACACTTCCAGGAAGCAACAGATGAGTAGAAAACAAAAAACAAAGATAAACCCCAAGACCAGTCTGGGACCAAGACAAGGGGGATACAGCTTTCAGTTATCAGGCACATTTCCTTTGGGGCCAGCACCCAGTTTGGATTCTACTTCTAAAGTTACCCTTAAAACGTTCCTTTTTGATAAAGGCTGTAGCTATGGCTCGCTCTGAGGAGCCTGAATCACTACTTAGTTATGCTGCTACAGGCTGAAGCTGCTGGGAAACTCCTCATGATGCACTGAGCACTTCCTTTTTGCTCCCCTCTTTTCCATCTACATATGCTTGTGTGACACTGTTACATTTGTTATTAACTTTTGTTTTCTGTCATGTGTAGTGTTTTGTCCAGTTTCTCTTTCATGCTGTCAACCATACAGTACACAGGGACATATCAATATGCACATCTAGCAACAGTGAGAAAGCTGTCTGCATGTGGCTGTTAACAAAGAATCCTGCAGTGTAATTCAAACACTTCGCTGATTAGGCTGCGTGATCAAAGAAAGTTGAGCTGTACGCTGACTCGATGGAGATCTCTCCAGAGGTTTGTGTGACAGGATGATCAACGCTCAGAAATTTTTTGGTTTCTCTGGATTTAGTGCAAATTCTTAAAAATCTGCCTAAAACATCTATAGATGATGGGAAAACACAGTGCTTTGCTAGAGTACTGTACAGTACAAAACACAACTTATTACTTCCACAGCTGATGAGAAGCAGGTGTTTAATCTAGAATTTAATTAAATAAAATCCTTGTTAGACTACAAGAAAAATGAACCTCAATGCAATACATGAATCCACCCTTCAGAGATAAAATGAATCCTCCTATTTTTGTCTTTTGTTTTTCTCTCTATTTTCACTTAGTGGGTTCAGATGTCCTTTCTCTTTCCCATAAGATTTTTTTTAGCTGCACTTGGTTGTTGGTTTCAAAGGTAACCTTAGACATACTTAAGCAGGTCATAGTTTTTGAGATCAATGTCATGCTGAAATATTACCTTTTTGTGAAGTGTATTTTGGCAGGGTGTAAGCTTTTCATTTAGTGTTTGGGTATTTAAACTTAGACATATTTGGTTCCATATGTTCCAGACTAATTTATTCAGGCTCTGTATAACCAATTATTATCCTGTCAATATTTATAATAAGGCTTCATTTTTCTTTGACAAAGTTTCACTTTTGTAGTTTTATGCCACTTTGAGAAAAAATTGTGTTATTCTTGGACTGCATCTGTAGAAACTGACTAAATAATATTGTAGCAACCGTGGGTTAGTAGAGCTGAACTGGCTAAACTGCTCACTAGCTAAAACGGCTAGCGGGGCGCTAGCAGCTATCGCTGAACTTCGCAATGAATGGAGAGCGCTTGTGCCTCATACACCGCACGACCCCGAGCGTCTCAGCAGCAGGCTTATAATCCCCAAATGATCCAGCAGGAGGCAGTAGTGGTTCACACCAGTCATTTATTTACCATTTTTTACAACCCCTGTAATGCTGCTGACACCGAACCCCTATCACGCTCCCACCACATAGAGTCGCGGTGTCAGCCAACCATGCCAATTCAACCCGCTCCACAGAACACACATCAACTTCACTGTGGCTTACATTAACATAACACTAACACAACATGCGAATCAAACACACAGGAACTAGCAGAACGATAGAAAACACAGACAACACAATACCCAGAATGCACCTGGCTAACAACCCCAGCCAGGTCATTACAATATTTATTTCTTATAATCATGTGCTATTTGCTTTTTAATATAATTGCTTAAAAAGATAACTGTTCTTAGCTTCTGACTTACATTTCTCCAGCAAGATATAGGTTACCAGTGTGCAGCTTCCTTCACTCTTGTACATCCCTCTGTCTTTCTCCCTCTTCTTAAGTACATTTTCATCACAGTCACTTCCATCCTTTTTGCAAAATCCACCACTATCTGTCCTTATGCACTTCTCTCCCTAACACCATACCTACCTAACCTCTACCCAACTTATCACTTCTTTTACCTTCACCTACATGTCCACTGAAGCCTGCTCCAATCACCCCTCTTGCCCACTTCATCCAACTTACTTCAGATTTCCTTTCTCTCTTCTGACATCCAACCTGTGGGGCATAGACACTGAATACATTTAACGTCAACCCTTCAATTTCCAACTTCCAAACTCATGACACACAACATATATGCCATGAAGCACGACACACTCTCTTCACCTTCATAACACTATTCATGTACTCTTCCATCAAGATTTTGCCCACTCCATTTCTCTTCCTATCTGCACCATGGTAGAACAGCTTGAATCCACCTCCAATGCTTCTGTCCTTGTGTCTACCTTCCTTCTTTCCTTGTATCAACCCAGTGGGGTGTCCAGCGGGGTGGCCTGGGGGCGCACAGGCCACCCCCCAACCAGACTGGCCACCCCCAGGTGCCACCCCGAAGCTAAAACAATAAAATTCAATGAAATATCAAATGTACGATTATGTTTTCACAGTGAAGCTCAGATATCCGAGTGTAAGTGAATGCAGCATCGGCTTCTGCACTATGAGCGTCATGTTAGCAAAGGTAGGAGAGCCAAGCACGAAAGACAGCACCACAGAAAACAATTTTTCGGTGAAAGATTAACAGGTTAACATAGCTGGACTGGCCATCGGGCATACCTGGCATTTGCCCGGTGGGCGGATGACTTATTTATTTCTTTTTTTTTGTAACGGAATGAACAATGAGAGGTGGTGGATAGGCCAGATGCTGGCCGATGTGTAAAAATAACTCAGTTGTTTGGTGGTGGCTATGGCGGAGCTTCCACAGAGGCCAGCAGGTGGATGAGGGAAGGGGAGGCAGAAGGAGAGACCCGAGGCAGCCGCCGGTCCAAGTGTCAGGTGAACTGAACTTCAGGTAAGAAGTTATGACCTGCAGTTTATCTGGGTCAGATATAAACCAAGTTTCTGGGTAGTTTATTTTCGTTGTGCTGACTTTTTACAGTCAGTTACAATAACTTGTACTGCGTGCTAGCTAGCATGACGGAGTTTCTACACAGCTGGGTGGGTGCTGTGATGTTACTGATAGTGAACTTTATTTTATTCATAAGGTTAGTTAGTAGAGTTGCCAACGGCTCCATAAAAAAAATGGAATGGTCCCTCATTCAGAGAAAATATTACACGTTTCATATTGAGCTGAGAAGAGACGCTGTTTGTGCCGTACTTCAGCTAGAATGAAAAAAAAGACACAAAGCTGGAGTTAATCTGTCATTACGCTGCACAGCTGCCTTTTCTTCTCTCATCCCCCCCCCTCTCCTGTTCCTACTTCAATCATGAAACTGATCAATGATCAGCTGATCAGCTTTTCTCTCTTGTTTATTTATCGCCTACTTTGCGCCAGAAAAAGGAAACCAGCGGATGTCGCACTAAACAACAGCAATGCGTTTAAGCTTGATCAGCTGTTGTTAGAATTTATTTAATATTAATTTCTAGTATCAGCTGATGTTTGCTGGAGCCACAGCTGTAAAGCTGCTGGTCATGATGTCGGTTTGGATATGTGGTGAGAGGGAAACATGCAGATGAAATCAGGAGATGTCCTTACTGAATCATCAGAGCTGAACAGGTGATGGAGAAACAGGTTTACCTTTTAGGTGACATGAATGAGTTGAAGGGAAGTTATGAACTGTTTCTGAGAGAGAAATAACACCAGGATCCTTTTCTAAGTAGCTGACAGCTGGTAACTGTGCAGGGGCGGGTCTAGCAAAGTTATGCCAGGGGGCCAGGTAGGGCATTAACAGGGAAAGGGGGGCACAAAGATATACTTTTCTTTCTTATTCTCATTTAAAATATCTAGCTTTAATTAAATAATTATCTGAATCTTGCAAACAAAGTTTTTATTTGACGTAAAATGTATAGAAATCATACATATACCAAAAAGACCGTGTACATCACTGTCACAACAGCATTTGTTTTCATTCAAAGGCTTTATGGCTTTAATACCTGGTGGGCCGGTCTCTGGTCAAAATGCCCAATTTTTTGTCCCAGTCCAGCCCTGCAGTTTAATACTGGCAGTGTCACCATGCCAGCTGACTGTATTTCATCATCAGCCAGTGTTGTTCTTTATACATCAATATTACCAAAGTTTACCATAATGCAGCATAGAAAGTATTTACTTGCTTTCAGGTTTTATTCAAATGTTAGTCTTTTTATTTGTTTCCCCACTTTTTTCCTGTTTCAAAATCAAACACCAATTTGTGAGAAGATTATCTTCTTTTTTTAATTGGCAGATAAAGTTTTGCATTGGCATTGGCTAATTTGCCAATTATATGTTAAAAATGTTCGTATTTTAATATTCAAAAATGTTTTTGCCCAAAACATATGTGCCCTATATGTCAGTAAAAATACTATGCAAATATTGCTGTCCTTGAATGCTGAATAAACACTGACAACGCACTGATTGTATCTCTTGTACTTTATCAACGCAGTATCTAAAAACTTTGCACTGTAGTGGTTAAAATCTCATTCTAATAGGAGTCAAAAGCGCATTTGGTTATTAGGTTTATAGGGTTATTGAATTATGGCTAACGGTTGGTAGAATTTTTTTTAACATTATCTGCCAATTACATCTGCCACCCTTCTCCAAATCTGTGCCCCTACCTGGCCCCCCCAACAAAAATTTTCTAGACACGCCACTGTATCAACCAGCTCTATCCCTTTACCAGTCATATTCCCCACATTTAGAGTCCCTATTCTCACTTTCTAATCCCTACCCCTTCCTTCTCTCTCACTACCTCCTAACATGCCTTCCCTATTTCCTAAACCAGGAAGAGTTGAGGAATGGATTCAGCAAGCTAAGTCCAATGGACATACTTGAACACCAACTTAGTATAACAAATTAATAAGATACCAATATTTAATGAATCCAAACTAAAACACAAACTTCTTTGATAGTTTTACCACAGAAAGTCAAATTATTAGTCAGTTTTATTAAAATGTTTCAAAAGGCACCAATACCATAAATATAATCATAACCATAAATATGGTCAGGTTTAGCTACTCAAACTAGGATAAGAAAAAACACACACATATGGAATACACTTCAAACAATACAGTAATTATTGAATAATATTATTTTGAATCCTATTGTTTTCATGTAAATGCAAGGAGCTGACATGCAATGATGACAACAGAATGATAGGCTGTAATGGGGCTTTATCTACTCTATTTAAAATAATTTCATTTCCTTCCATACTTATTGTTTTCATAGTTGGGTGTGTGTGTCTGCATGTCAGTGAGCGTTAGCATTGATAGACGAGGGTGAGGTGTCCAGAGTCTTGATGTTAAAACTAATCACCATTCTGTCAGTCAGCCTTGTTGAACCTGCTTCAACTCTCCTCTCCTGCTTTTCTGCTAATTCATTGTTGATCTCTGTTCCCTCATCTTAAACGCATCTCTGCCATTTGACCTCATCCTCATCCCTCTTTTCTCTCTTTGTCTTGCTACATTTGTTTTCATTGATCTTCCTTTGAAAGTTTAATTCCCAGTTCTTCTCTGCCTGTCATTTAGTGTACCTCATGCACACCCTTTTCAGTCTTTTTGCTATAAATACTTAAAGTATGTGACACTTTGTACTTGTGTCATTGTATGCCGACTGCTTATCTTCTCTTTTCATCTCCCATTTTATCATATTGAAATATTTAGGTTTCTTGGGTGGATGTTCATATGTTTTTAAAATTAAATTGTACGTTTGAAAGAGAAAATTTACTAAATATTTTTTTAAGAAAACAGTGTTATATTATATTATAATAAGTATTCTTTGATAACACTTAAGATAATTCGATTTTCGACCAGAGGGCCCAGGGACTGAAACATAAATCTTCTGATAAATTGACGACCCACCCTTAGCCAGAGGTGTGGATATTAAGCACTTCTGGACCAAACTGTTTGGAACTCCTCAGAAGTAACTACCCAGCTTTCTGTTTTTTAGGTGCTATAGGTATTATGATCACAAAAGCACTTGAAAGATTTGGTTGAAAGCACCTGTTGTTATATAATGTAATGTAATGTAAAGTAGAATTACACTAGTTCTGCAAAAGTACTGAGCAATATACACATACACCTACAGGAGCACCTTGGCCATGTCAATCTTTCTGGTAGAGACCGTAATTCATTATTCCATCAGTTATGGCAAGTCATTCTGGTCCCAAAGCAGGAAAGCAGCTCCAGACCATCCCGATAGTGCCGTCATGTTTGAGTGTTCATATGCTCTTTTTTTAAAATGATATTCTGTGTGTTTTACATCAGATTTAATGAGACTCAAACCTTCCAAAGAGCTAGACATTTTTCTTGTCAGTCCACAGAATGTTTTCCCAAAAGTTTTGACCCGTTGAATCAAGAAGTCACTAGAAACTGTCTGACAAAGTGAAGTAGGCTAACAGATCTGAGAAAGCAATACATCATACTATGCTATAAGGAAACAGCTATGAAACAGTTGTAGACATCTGTCACTCTGGAAAGACCTATAAAACAGTTTCTAAGGCTCTGGCACTCCAGCAAACCATGCGGAGATCCAATCCTGAAGGAGAATGTCTGGCCTTCAGTTCATCCCCTAAAACATACCAGCAAGTCTACTTCTGAATGGCTTAAAAAAAAATGAAGCTTGGAAGTAACCTAATCAAACTCCCGCCTGAAATCAAATTGAGATGCTTTGGCATGACCTTAAATAGGCCATTCATCCTTCAAAGCCTCTAATGTGGTTAAATTAAATTAATTTTGAAAAGAACAATGGGCCAAAATTCCTTCTCAGTGATGTGAAAAATGTTGCAGTTCTTGCTGCCAAGGGTGGCACAACCAGTTATTATAATTAGAGAGCAATTAGTTTTTTAAATGCAACCAGGTAGGTTTGGATAACATTTTTCCTGTAATAAAGGAAATCATCAATTAACAACTCAGTTCACTTTTTAAGTTCTTTTAAAACATTTCAGGTCATATTTACAATTTTTAATGCAGATCTGTAGCAGCAATGACTGCATGATTACTTCAACTTCATGGTACTGTTAAAGTCTCTCTTGTCCTGGAGAGTATTTAACTTAAAGAGTAAAAAGAATGTTGATTATTGATAGTTCTTTCAGTATGGATACACAGAAAAGGGGAGACTTTCTCTAAATTTACAAGAACAACATGCAGGTGCACATTATTTTTTTTACTGTGCAAAATATACCATAGTAACAACAAAAAAGTCAAGATTAAAAATAAATAAATTGTAGTATGTAGCATGCCTGTTTGTCTAAGGCCTAAATCTATGAGAAATTCTTTTGTTTTATAAAGCCCTGCAGTCTATGAAAGATACGTATATTACAGAAAGCACTTGTCAGAACTATTAATTTGCCTAGTCCTATCCCCTCAATACATCAGAAAGAGAAACATAGCAATAAGAATAGATAAAAGTCGAGTGATGAGGACATAGTGAGATTAGAAAAATAGAGAAACAAGAAGGGAAAGAGTGATAAATAACACAACAAAAGGAAAAATGAGGGAGAGTAAAACAGAATGAGACAAAGTTCTGTTAAAGTGCTGCTTTAGATTAATGGCTCGTCTTCCAGAAGTGAGGGAGACACTTCTTGGCTCCTGGTCTAAATGGTACTGGGTCGTTAATCACCGTGGCAACAGATGAGACAATGGGCATGGATATGACATTGAGCTTTAGAGCATTTGCCCGTAGTTGAGCCAATCCCTATTTTATTACATGAGACAGGAGCCAAGTGCCACACAGAATTACTTTAATAGATTAACAGTAAGCACACACAAATTGCAGAAGGTGGCCTCTGTTAAAAGTGTGCATATGTATATGTCTGTGAGGGTTGGAGTTTATATATTTATGGGGATGGAGAAAATATAGGAGAAACAGGCAGCCTGGCTCTGTTCAAAATATAATATATACACAAGTGCCTCCGACCCAACCTAAAAACACACACATTAAACACACCCTCCAAATTTGGTGTTTTATAAACTGGAAGTTTCCATCAGTGTCATGGTCCACAGTTTGGTGACTCCATGTTTGTTTTGTTGTCTTATTGTTCTATGACTTTGTGGTTTTTCGTTGGTTTGTCTTTTGTATTTCTAGTTTCCTTAGTTCAGAGGTTCCCAAACTTTTTTTTTTG
Source organism: Oreochromis niloticus (assembly GCF_001858045.2). NCBI lineage: Eukaryota > Metazoa > Chordata > Actinopteri > Cichliformes > Cichlidae > Oreochromis > Oreochromis niloticus. Next base: position 5,978,157 of record NC_031966.2, read on the forward strand.
CTAGGCCCCCCTTTGTTTTACAAGAAAATCTTTACTCCCCCAATATGTAATTGTTTTTTTTTTACTGTGTAAGAATATTCAACATTGCAATCAATACAGTTTTCAAAAAATGCCTCTCTGTGCAAAATAGGTTTAAAAACATAAACAACTGTAGGATAGTGTTTGCGCGTGATTTGGACAGGGGGATCAAATTGTGGCAGCCTGATATTATTTGTATCCAACTGTAAGTTTACTATATAAAGAGCTAACATCTCCAAAGTTTGAAGAGTAGTTAGTTATTATAAGAAGTGTTTGTGAACTAAAAATCAAGAATGTGGGATACTGTTTGTCCGTGATCTGGACAGCCCAGTGTGTGCTCCCTAAGCAGGGAAAACAAATTCTGTCAGGGATACCTACCTTGGCATATGCTTTATCATATTTTCTAGTCTTTGGCTTGAAAGGAAGTTGGTTTGGGAGCATATTTGGCGATGCTTCATTTTTTGCTTCGCATTTATGTGGGAGCCTGTCAAAAATCTGTCCATTATGGGGGGCACACCCCCCACTTTGGGAACCACTGCCTTAGTTATCCTTTAGTACTTTTTCAGCCCTTAGGTTTGTCACTGTGCCTACCTTGTGTTCCTTGTGTTACGTCTAGTCTCCTGGGTTCTATGTTCATGTATTTCCTGTTTTACTTTGGTAATCTGTGTCCTGTGTCAGTGTAGTCTGTTTTGCTTCCTCTCTGTTCATTATTCTGTGTTTTCTCTTGCTTGTCATCCCCTGTGTTTCCTCCTCAGTGTTTCATGTCTCACGCTTCTTGTTCCCGGTGTTCAGGGTTTTTAAAAATATTTACTATGTTCCTCGTGTTCTTTTGTTAGCTTCTCCCAGTTTAGGTTTTTTTTAGTGTTTTCAATTCTCCCTTCATTAGTTGCTTGTAGCATATTTGTTCAGGCACCAATAAAGGCTTGCTTTTTGTTTATACCCACCTCATCTCCGTGTGTCTGCACTTGGGTCCACATCACTCATCTCCATACGGTTTGCCTCTTAAACTGTGATAATCGGTCCTTCAAACACGTCAGTGCCACTGCTGCATTACTTTATTCCTGACTCTGTTTTAACCCCTCCACCACCCCAGCATTAACCTGTAGGATCCAAGGGGATCTCCCATTTTGTAGAGAAGAAGCCAATTTAATTCTATTTCTGTAATAAATCATTACACATCTGATTTGTCTGACTGTAGTTGTTGATATATTTATTTTTTAATCAAATGTATGTCTATGAAGGTTCTCAGTCATCCAAGTCATCATAGTCTAAGGAACTTGGAAAGAAAAGCGTCTGGACTTCTTAAAGTTGCTTAAAGACGTTTCACCTCTCATCCGAGAAGCTTCTTCAGTTCTAGGGTCAAATGGTGGAGAGTCCCAGATTTAAGCCCTGTGGGAGTGTCCCCCCCAAGAGGGACAATGGACCCCCTAATGATCCTCTACCTAATCATATGAGCCCAGGTGTGAAAACGGGTGTAGGTCACAATCAGCCAATGTTTCGGGTGAGCTCATTGTGAAACCTATCCCCACCCTATCATGTGATTTCCTGAGGTCAGATGGCCCAGGATGTGAGTGGGCGTTAAGGCGTCTGGGAAGGATCTCAACACTGGATTATAGATGGCAGACAGTTGGTGTCGTAAGCCACTGCCTCTGTTCAAAGATGGTCGTTCACAGTGGACATAAATGAATTACATGAATTACACGTGTACAAAAGTGAAAACACAAAATTCATGTATTGGTAAGGTTTCATTTTTACAGCTCGTGTATATAACTTTTTTCAATGTAAAATTCAAGGCACTCATTCTGGGAATAAGATGTGCTTTTTACATTTTTACTCTGAAATTTAAAAAAAAAAAAAAAAAAAGGTCTTTGGACCAAAGAACATCTGTGTACATTTATACCTCCATTTCATACACACTGAATTTAGAATTTCACAAACATATAATTATATGCAATGTATTATATTACATAATTTTTCTGGTGGAATCAAATTCAGACATGCCAATACATCTCAGCCTCAACACAGACATCCGTTTCAGATTTGAAAAATGAAACAAAAACATCTTGCTGCATCCCAAGGTGCTATTTCTTGATGCTTGAGTTTACAGTTTCCATTTCCACTGTTATTTAAATCCCAATTTAGCTCTGTTCGTCTCCTATGTTGTCAAAATTTTAAATAATGTGCTCTACTGTGGCACTTGGTAACATATTTCTTCACTGCATAGAACTTGGGTTTTGTGGAAACAGCTACATATACTAATATTCTAGGGAAAAGAAACTCATGAGAGTAGTAAAAATAAACTAGAAAGGGAAAATTTCAGAAGAAATTTTAAGTGTGCCTATGCTACTGCCAATGAGTGTAGTTTGCCTTTAATGTGGTTCAATTACCGCCGGTTGCCATTTATAACACTAGAGGGAGCAATATGCAACATGAGCATAGTTTGCTATTTATACCACAAGGAGGGGGGAAATGGAATACAGCTGATTTTCAATTTAAAGCAAAGTAAGCTGTATTGTGATCTCTGTTATATGCAGCATACAGAGATGAGGGAAAGATGCTCCAGTTACATGATTACAAAAGAAGTTAATAGATATAAAATAAATAAAATAAATTATGCTTTAGTGTCAGGTGTTCAAGAGAAGTTACAATTTAGATTTTACAGTTTTGAGTCGTTTAAAGTGGTAGAAATAAATGTCCATTAAGCGGTATTCAATTTGTTTTTCAAAGGTATTTTAATGTGAGCTGTACATGCAAAGGCCAACTTCATTGGAAATTGCCTGCGAAGAACTCCTTTTTTACTTGTAGATTCTTCACATTTCTCAATATATACCAGGTTGTCTGAGGATCCTTGTATTTTTCTGCGAAATTTTTGCCCAGAATTTTGATTGTCCAGCTTAAGTCCAATGAGATTCACAGTTTTGGGTCCATCCTGTGTGGTTGTCACAATGTTCGTGATTGTTCCAAATGTCCCATTACCAAGCCCATCTTCAACATCCAAATTTCTAATAATCATAACACGCGCTCCAGGTGCAGCTTGTATGTTATCAGGTAAATCTCTTTTTTTGCCTTTCATCATATCTGCCAGGAGGACCATCTCACCCATTCGTGGGTCTTTTCTGTAGTCTTCGGCCTGAATATTTATGATATCAGAATGAAGAGCAGTTACAGTTGCTGAATTGTGTTTGTCGACCTCTTTGTTTGTAGCATAAATGTGTAATACATTAGATGGACAGTCTTTTATGTCATGGATAGCCTGTGTGAGCAAGGCTTTGTCATTGGCTTCAAGAGAATCTGTTTTTTGCTTCACTCTTATCCTGTTCAGAACTTCACCAAAAGAATGATCATCTTTCTGTCGCATGATTTCTGTCAGGTTGACCATGTGGAAATAGTCTTTCCAGAGATCAAGGACATTGTCCTCGTACACACAGAGTGGTTTGGCTTTTCCAAGGGGTGGCAGCTGGTAAAAGTCTCCTACTGCAAGGATAGACATCCTACCAAAAGGCTTCTTGTTTCCTTTGATCTGCTGAAGTCTCCAGTGGATGTAGGCAAAAAGGTCTTTAGAAACCATAGATATCTCATCAATGACCAGAATCTCTGCATTTGAAAGTGAAGCTCTCACTTCATCCAGTGCATTGCCCAGTCCCTGATACGGGGGTTTTAAAGATTTTGGCAGCTTTAGCAGAGAGTGCAGTGTTTTCCCAGATATGTTAAAAGCTGCAGTGCCAGTAAATGCAGTCAGCAGTACTGCAGGGTAGGACATGTCTGCTTGGTCACGGAATCTGGGGAGTTGGTGCAAAATCTTTGTTGCCTCCTCATATATGCACTTGATAACATGTGATTTTCCACAGCCAGCTCCTCCAGAGACAAAATAAAAGAACTGCTCAGGACAGTGACCCCACACAAGTTTGAAACACCACTCACGCACTGCGTAGAATATGGATGCTTGGGTTTCATTCAGACTTTGGTACATTTTTCTGACAAAGTCTGGGCTCAGCTTTGGTGCTATGATTGCTGGCATGGCTCCACTGCTGCTACCACTGACTTGGTAGTCTGGAACAATGTCCATTTCATTTTCGTCAGTGTCATGTCTGGATTGTCGTTGGGCCACACACTCTAAACGATCTACTTCAACCTCAGGTGCAAAGGTGTTCCATGCATTGATAAGTGGGCCTTGTTGTTCAATCTGTTCCAGTGCCCTTTCCATTGTTTTGCCATGGCTTTCATAACGCTTTTTGTTAAAGGTAACAATTGGCCGCACAGCAAAACCATGTTTTCCTCCACTTTTGTAGAACTGTCCGGATGTGGGGTATTTTGTGTTTTTTAAGGTCATCATTTGATCGATGTGGAAAATAAAGTTTTAGTAGTCTGCTATAAAACTTCTCTGGTTGTTTCTTTTCTGAGAACCGAGGATATCTGATTATTGCAGGTTTCCCTCTTGTTCTCTTTTGAATATAACCCATGTTATTCAAAAGAGGGATGGAATTTTTTGACTCTGTTTGATGGCTGTAGAGAATCCTGTACTCTGAAGCAAATTCAGCCAAACACATTCTTTCAAATTCAGGTGTTCTGGGTCTGTTTGCATATTTTTCTGGCAATCCAGACATCCACACATTTTCATCATCTGGTGCCATGCTTTGCAACCTGCTCATCGGGAGACTCATTTTCAGGGCATCATCATCAGTCTGTATGAACACCACACTGCGTGAACACTTTTTTAGTGGCAGGCTGCATGTCCTTGCCACGGATTCTTGGGCACTGACTTCTCTGTGTTTAGCATATGCCTGCATTATCTGTTTCATTTCATCTCTTTCATTGACATTGGACTTTTTTACCTCCTGAATGACTCCATTAAGAAATTGTGTCATCTCAAATTCGGGTTTAGAGACATAAGACATCATGTACATCAGGCAGCTGTAGTCATCAATGACATATTGGATGTCCATGTTGGCATTCCAGGCCCTCAGCAGATCTGCATTGTATGCATTCACCCAGCAGTCATTAGGTTCACGCTTTAAGAGGATGACATGGCCATTGCTTAAATTGAAGACACAATCCAAGTATTGTTCATAAGTTAATTTGCATTTGTGAAGCAGCTCAGACAAGTCTTCAAACGAGGAATTTGGGTCACAGAGCAAATCTCTCAATGGCTGGAGTTTTTCTTTGGCCTCTTTCTGTTTTTTTGCGAGAGCCATTCGTCTGTTTTTTTGCTTTTGTTTTTCATTTGTGCCTTTCTCCTTACTTGTGCTATGCTGCTTATCATTGTGATCATCGTCATCATCTGGGCTTGGGAAAGTGATCATTGTTTGGTCTACGGGTAGTTTGGGGAACCCAAACCTACATGACACATTACCGATTTTACAGGATCTGGAGTGATTTCTGCTGTGGACTTGAACCTCAGACACAATTTTGTGAAGTTCAGGATGGGCATTTTGGTCAGGCATCTTACATGTTATGTACTTGTCAATAAATTTGTACACGTGGTCTTCAAGGTCGCTTCCAAATTTAGGTGCATCTTTGACCCAAACCAGTAAATGGATATGAGGGCTACCTCTGGCCTGAAACTCCACTCGATAAAAGTAATCTTCTACTTCACCGATGGGCTGTGCTGGGGACAGGATCAGTGTTGTCATTAGTGCATCGACTCTTTTTTTCAAACAATCGCATCACAGTCACAGGGTTGCTTCGGAGAATTTCACACTTTGTGTTCCAGTCAAGTTGTGAAAAATCCACTTGTTCACCTTGTTGAGCTTTTATGACGTCAACAACCTCAGGCCATCTCATTTCAGCAGCTGAAAATGTCAGGAAAAAAGTTGGCTTTCCTAACTGTCTGACCATAGCATGCAGATCTTTCAGTGCCTTTTCCCAATAGGCTGGAGTACCTCTCAGAGGTTTCATGAAGCGTGTTGCATCTTTGTTATTTATCAGTCTCTCCACTTCATCTTTATTTTGAAGCATTCTGTTACAAATTCTACATCCATCCTTGGTGATTGCCTTACCTTTGCACAATTGGATGGACATGCTGTTTGTAGCCATGTGTGTTTCTGTTACAAACTGTGCAAAGAATAGGTAGCTTTGGTCAGTTGCAAACCGTGTATCTGCAGAGAACAGCCGTGTATTAAAATACATGCTTGGGGACAGTTTGACTTGTCTGGCTTCATCTAATGTGTTCTGTCCAGTTGGGAACTGCACAGGAAAGGCCATGGCTTCAAGTTTAGGAATAGAGAAGAAGCCAACAGGTCTATTTCCTTGGGCGGGTGCAATGCTAAATATTCCTTCACCATATGATAAAATGTCCTGTGCTATATCTGGTGGTTGCATACAGGTGTCTAGAACAAGACCAGGGCGAAGTTCTTCCTTTTCTTTCTCCGTATCTTGTAAGGGCTCTCCATTTGAGTGTTCAGGCTCCAATAGTTCGTTTACATCATGACATGGCTCAAGTATTTCAGCTGTTGTATCCTCAGTGGTTCTTCTTTCTGGTACAATTTGGTTGTCGAAGTTTCTGGGCAGTGCATCTTGAATATCTGTATCAGCAGTGTCATGTTCCGTCTCGATTATCTGATTATTTGTGGGATCAGCAAAAGTTGCGTCATCATCAATAGATACATCTTTGTATTCTGAATGCATCTCTTTTAGCTTTGATAAGCCTGCTAACACATTCTTCATGTTCACAGTGTAGAAGTGTTGGTATCCTTTGAATCTGATGTGTCTTTTCAGTTGTACTTGCAGGAGCTGGGCTTCATTGCTAGCTCTGGGAAGACAGTTTACTGTGGTTTCCACGTCTGACGGTACACAAACAACAGCCCCATGTACGGCTCTTTGCTGTCCTTTTGGTAATGCAATGATTTTGGCAAACGGGAGAATTTTAGCAATCAGTTGTCGTTCTAGTACATTTAATTGACTCAGTTCAACTGGGATGGGTGCTAGTGCTAAATTGTTTGCCACTGTGATGGAAGAGATCTTTCCTCGTTGTAGGTGGCTGTGACAGTTGTAGCAAATCCACTCTTGCATTCTTTGTTTTGGAAAGGTACAATTAGCTGTACATTCACTATCACAAACATGGACAAATTTTCCTGTCAAGCAGGTGTCAACAATGTGACTATTTTTAACATACTTTGATCTTTTGCAGTGTTTTACTTGATTACGAAACAGAGTTCTGTGGCACACTGTACAGACATGGGTGGGTCCTAACTTAATTGTTTCATGGAAAGCTAATGTGGCTGCTTGCATCACACTATTCACTACAAGCTGGGGCTGTGCTTCAGACTGTGGACCCTGCTGGAATTGTGTTACTAGTCGTCTGTATTTCTTCTTTATTCTCTGCGCACACAACTTTTTATAAATGGCGAAAGATGCAGTGGTAGCCATTTTGTGTCTCTGGTACTCTGCACAGCGCTGTATATGGTGCAGTCTGAATTGTGAGTCATTATAATACCTGGCATGAATTGATTTTTTTTGTTTGTGCCTGTATTTTTGATCCGATGCATATTTTGTTCTTATGTATGCCCTCTTCCTTTCTCTGACATCATCCTCTCTGTATTTCTGGCTCATGTATTTTTTCTGTCTGCTTTGAAAGTCAGCATCCGTGTTGTACCATTGGACCAGATATTGCTTCTGTCTGCTTTGAAAGTCAGCATCCGTGTTGTACCTTTGCACCAGATATTGCTTCTGTCTGCTTTGAAAGTCAGCATCCGTGTTGTACCTTTGGTCCAGATATTGCTTCTGTCTGCTTTGAAAGTCAGCATCAGTGTTGTACCTTTGGACCAGATATTGCTTCTGTCTGCTTTGAAAGTCAGCATCCGTGTTGTATCTTCGGAACACATATTGTTTCTGTCTGGTTCGAAAGCTGGCATCTGTGGTATATCTTCTGATAATGTAGTCTCGCTTTTTTTGTTGAAAATGAGGATCATTTTGGTATCTCTTCACATTGTGGGCTTTTATCTTCTCTTGAATATGAGGATTTGCATAATAATCTTTGGCTGATAACAGTTTTTGTTTATGGCGATGACAGTTTTGAGCATATTGAGTTTTCACAGCCTGTAATTTTTTCATTCGAAATTCAGGAAAGCAGGCATATCGTTCCTTTTCGTGTCTTCTTTTGTTTATCTTCTTTGCCAAGTCTTCAGATGAAGATTTTTCTTTAGCTTTTACATGCTGCTTGTGACTTTTTTGAGCTTGACGAATAGCTTTCCCACGTCGTCGTTTATTTAATCTGCACACATTTCTTGCTTTTTGGGGGGGGGGGGGGGGTGGTATCTATGACTTTATCTCTTTCATTATTGAGTTCAAGATTTTCTTGTTGTTCTGTTTGGATGTTGCTTGTTGGATCAACAGATGTTTCAAGTTGATGTTCACAAATTTGATTTGAAGCCATTTTATCTTGTTGCGGGTTTAAATCACTTTCTAACATTGTCATGTAGGTTTGGGCTCATTCTGGTTGAGGCACTTGCACAGTGGGATTTGTGATTTGTGGTTCATCATTTTGTGGTGATGTAGCTGTTGCTCCTGGTGTTGCTTGAGTTGACTGTGCAGGCTGTTCGTTGTGAGTGCTGACTCTTTTGAAAGAAACAGGCACAAACTCATATCTTGCATACCTGCCTTGATTTTGAAAAAGGTTATGCAGGTGATCAGGTCATTCACATGAGTGAAAGTGAGCATGACTGCTGTTCCATTTGGCTGGGGTAAACCTGCTGCACTTCTTGAATGTGAATCAAATAATCCATACCTCCCAGATTTGTCACGGAAAACTGCAATGCACTGAGGTGAGACCATGAGCAAAGCATAGCTCACATCTGTTGACAGACATACAAGGCGACTAGCAAGAGGCAACCACCACTCTTTTCTTTGATAAGTTTTGTCTGCTGCTTTCAGGTATCCATACCTTATGTCGTCCATTTTCACACTGTAGACATTTATGTCAGCATGAACTTTTTTGGGCAGTTCCTCTATGGTCAGATGATTTTGTGTATAACGCCTCTCCTGCTGAAGATTTGTTTTAATCCAACAGTTCAAGCACCTTATCAAGTCGGGCTGTGTTGAACTGGTGTTCCTCATTAAGGTAGGCCAGGAATGTGAGGGCATTGCATGTGCACTGATGATTTCGAGAGAATTCTGTGTACCTTTCATCACTTTGACAATGAGTTGCACTGACACGCCAGAAGTGCTGAACTGCGTTGCTCTGTAGCTCCTCTGTCAGTAGTTCTTCATTTGTGTTGTGGAAAGGCTGATCACGGAATGGTAAAGGTGACACATGTTATTGTTTAGTATTTAATGATATGCATTTCACGGTTGAGTAAAAACATATGTAACTCTTGGTACAATGATGTAAGACATTTTTAAGTGGCAAGAGTTGTATAAATTTAGATTTTCTTGTAAAGTAAAAACATTGTTTCATTGTTTTACCATAGTTAAAAAAATGTTCAGGCAAATGAAGCCAAATTATATCACTCCTCAGTCATATTACAGCATAATCTAAAGATACACAGCATCAGATAAGCCAGAAAGAGACAAGCAGAAAGACAGTGACAGGAACAGTGAGAGAGAGTGGGAGAGAGCAGAGGTGGGAAGTAAAAATGACAAATATTTTAGATATCTGTAATTTGTTTTAGAGGTGTTTTTTTTAATGACCTTTTACAAAGGTCATACCTGTACCTTCTGCTCTTCATATTTTCAAAGCAGTTAATTTCTTTCAGTATAACACATTATTTTAGGTTGCTGCGGGCCTTCAAACATCAACTAAATTGCAGCCTAAATACAAATGAAAGGAAATCCTGTTTACGTATTATTCGTAAGAGGATCTCAGATGCTCTTAAATTAGATGTAATTCATTCACTGATTTCAGATTAAACCAGATGGCTCTGTACATGTGCCATAAAAACACGTTTCATAGTTGTGTTACGTTTTGTAAAGAAATGACACAAAATTCAGTTACAGGTTAAATGTGATTGAAACAGAACACACTGACATTCATCTTGAGAAAAGATGAGTGTCACAAAATGTTTGTATTTATTTGCACTGCTTTTCACTGTGGATGTCAATTTATCTGAAGCTTTAAGTATAAAATGGTATAAAAGTTTTTTCAGAACAATAGATATAGAAATAGCTAAACAGACAGACAGCTGTTGAGATGTCTGCATTTTAGGAGTCTGATGAAAGAAACTGACAAATGTACATGTTTAGTCTAACATTTTAGTATATTTAGTACGAGTTAGCAAGCACACTTAAGGTGAAAGACTAAATATCAACCCCAGTGATTATACATAGGGTTAGGCTTACCTTTTTAGGTGGAGAATTTGATGCCGTGTGGAAATCATCGGTTGCCCAGACTCGTTTTGCTGGTGGACGAGTTTCTGAACTCTGATAATACAGTTAATCAAAATTAGAAAACCTACTAACAGATTTGAAATAGAGTGTAACACTGGATACTTTAAAGAAAACATGAAACAGTAGCGGTTACTAAACGTACTAAGCAATAAAAAAAAAAAAAATTCCAGCTGTTTGCATAACTACTAAGAAATTTGAAAGTGAGTGTAACTTTAAACAAAACTAACAGAAGCGAGACAACAAAATTCTTACTGTTTACATAAGGCAAACATGTAACCATATGTCTTTAACATTTAATGGTAATGTAATTGTCCACTATAAATCCTTAATGGAGGAATACCGTTTTAAATTTACCTTGCTGCCTGGAGGACATAAGGAGGTGGGTCTATTCTGCGTTTCCAAGGACAAGCTGGCTGGTGCTGTCTGCTAACCCAGGCAAAAAAGAATATAATGTTAAGACATTAAGTGACCTGACACTTTAATTTCACTTTACAATGCAATGCATGGCATGAACTGTTATGCCAGTTGGGTAACATTACAAGATAGAAATGGTCAACTGTATGGGTAAGTGTTATAAAAAATATATTGTATGTGCTCACTACCACATCAGAATTACCTGTTCAGAGCTATAAAAAAAAACAAACAAACAAAAAAAAAAACCCCTTTGTCATATTTTCCTTTGTTTTGGATAGAAATTAGACAAAATTGAGTTAGCAAACATGCTTTAAGTGAAAGACTACATATCAACTGTGGTTATAGACACCAAAGATCAGATATATACAGACTGGTTATACACATGGGTGGTAGGGCTGCTCAATGAATCTACTTTTAATCAAAATTACGATCTGGGCTTTCAACGATCATTAAAAAGGAGTCGAGAGAATGAGTCGATTATTAGCACCTCCCTCGTGCTTTTCTCTCGCGCTGCTCCATGTGGCAAATCGAGCGCACCTCTCTGCATTTCGAACACGCGTCACAACAATTAAGAGGAGCTAACAGAGGGAAGCTCGGAAAGCTAAGCAGAAGTTATTTGGAGAGGAGAGTGACTGCCGTTGGTTGACAAGAGGTAAAAAAAAAACAACAAAAAAAACAAAAACAAATTATTTTATGACAATCTTTAAAGCCATTATTCAATACATTGTTATTGTTAAATAAATATTGTCAAATAATGGAGATCTAGATTTCAGTGAAAATAATGGTGATTATCATTTTTGCCATAATCGAGCAGCCCTATGGGTGGGCATACCTTGTAATTTCTTAATAGAGGAATATTTTTTGATATTTACCTTGGTACCTGGGGAACATAAGGAGGTGGGACTATCCTGTGTTTCCAAAGATAACCCGGCTGGTGCCGTCTGCTAACCCAGGAAAAAGGGTATAGAAGACATTAAGTGACCTGACACATTCATTTCATTTAAATGCTAAGTGTTCTTAACTGTCTCAAATGTGTTTTGAAAACTGTTCAACTGTCTGTGATCACTACCATATCCTCATTACCTGGTCAGATGGAAAACTACTGACTGCCTCATCTTGGTTGTGGCCAGTGAGCATTGGGACAGCAGGATCGACCAGGTCAAGTGGTTTCGAGCGCTTCTTTTGTGCCTGGGATCTTTTATTTTTTCTCAGCATCTGGTAGAATGTCAACATAAAAACAGAATATTAATTATTGGCATTTCAAGCAATTTGTTATTTTAACCCTCTGATACATTGACAGACAAGATGACTACAAGAACAAAAAAAATCTCTTTTCTTTAAATAGACATATTGATAGTGTCACCACCCGGTCTTAAGGCTTTGTTAAGTTCCATAACAGTTTGTATATTGTAATTGAGAAAGTGATTACCTTGAAAGTTGGGAGACAGATTTGTTGACCACGACAGTTACTTCGTTTTGGTGTACAGTAATTGGGAAAGTAATTACCTTGCAAAGCTGGGAGGCAGTGTTGTTGCTGAGACGCTGGTCGAATGCCAGCAGCAAGCAAACCCAGATGTTCACAGTCCTACTTAACACCTCAAACTTTTCAAACAAATCTTACAAGAACATTTGGCAAAGTGATTGGCTTGCAAACTTAGGAGACAGTCTTGTTGCCCACAACAGTTTTGTTATAGAGTAATTGGAAAATTGGGTACCTTGCAAGGCTGACAGGCAGTCTCGTTGCTGGGAGGCGGTCTTGTTGCTGGGGCTCTGGCAGAATGCCAGCAGCAAGCAGACCCAGATGTTCACAGTCCTACTTAACACCTTAAACTTTGCAAACAAATCTCACAGAACAATTAGCAAACTGATTGGCTTGTAACACTGAAATGTAGCCTTGTACTGTCTGGTTTAAATTTCCTACTGAGAGACAAAGAGGAACTTTACTGTTTGGAAGGGAGTAAAAACACTGTACCATCTAATCTTAAAAGTTTTAATTACAAACAACAGCTCTGGAATAAAATGACATCCAGCGCTAAACACACCTATTTTTTTCTAAATATCAGCTGAATGCATACATAGAAAATATAAGGGGGGGCACTTACCTTGGCTGAATCAAGAGTTGAGGTATTAAAGGCTGCTGTAGTTAACACCTTATAAAGACAGACAAAGAAAGGTGTGAAACGCGACTACAACGCAGCTATTGTTTCGTACGTGGTGAGAGTCACATCTTAAAAGTTTTAATTACAAACGATACCACTGGAATAAAATCACAGTCATTTTGTAGATATCAGCGTCAAGACACAGAAAATACCTCTAAAAGTAAATCACTTTCAAAATCAATTTCAAACCGGGAGACGCTTAATATCCGCTAACTAGCCAGCAACAAAATACCACAAGACAAAGAGAGGTGTGAAACCCGACTACAATGAAGCTATTTTTTGAGAGTCGCATCTTAAAAGTTTCAATTACAAACGATACCACTGCAATAAAATCGCAGTCATTTTGTAGATATCAGTGTCAAGACACAGAAAAGCACTTTTAAAGGTCAATTTCAAAACCGGAGGAGGGACGGAAAACGCTTACCTTAGCTGACTATCCGCTAAAAGGCTTTAGCATCCTGTCGAACGTGCCGAAACAAAGAAATCGATAAAGAAACACACAAAAAAAATCACTTTCAAAGCTAAATATCAAACCAGAGACAGAGATAAGCTTACCTTATCATAGTAAATCACTTTCAAAATCAATTTCAAACCGGGAGACGTTTAATATCCGCTAACTAGCCAGCAACAAAACCACGAGACAAAGAGAGGTGTGAAACCCGACTACAATGAAGCCATTTTTTGAGAGCCGCATCTTAAAAGTTTCAATTACAAACGATACCACTGGAATAAAATCACAGTCATTTTGTAGATATCAGCGTCAAGACACAGAAAAGCACTTTTAAAGGTCAATTTCAAAACCGGAGGAGGGACAGAAACGCTTGCCTTAGCTGAATATCCGCTAACTGGCTTTAGCATCGTGTCGAACGTGCCGAAACAAAGAAATCGATAAAGAAACACATAAAAAAATAATTTTCAAAGCTAAATTTCAAACCAGAGACAGAGAGATACACTTACCTTATAAAAGCTTACGGTGTGTCTTAGTAAACACTTCAGAAAATCACTGTAAGTTCAAGTCCAAAGCGGAGGAGGGGGGAAAGACGCGTTACCGGTGAAACGATAGCCACGTTGTCTCAGAAAATCATGTCTACGGTCAATTTCAAAGCGGAGGAGGGGTGTCGTCATTGCGTAGTGTCGTCATACGCTAGCGGTGCTAGCGGCGCTAGCTAGGTAGCCGGCTATCAGCAACACGTAAAAGAACTGTCGCTAATATGGGATGTCTTGATAAAACGAGCAGATATTTGAAGTTTACACACCTACATTCCCGCCTGAAAATATCTTAAAAGTTGATTTTGTGACCTAGAAACACGAATAAAAGACATATAAAACGAAGTGGTGTCCGCCATTGTTTACTCTGTAGAGGCGTGCTATGAATTGTGGGATATGGAGTTTCCCCCCAAGGATACACATTTTTGGCTGTACTACTCCGGGTATACCACTAGAGAGAGCCAACACACCACAAATGAAGTCTGTTTCTATGGGGCCAAAAATAAACACCAAAAGTCATACCATACTAGTCCAGCTCCAGCCGCACAAAATGATCTAACATATCTAACAATTGTGTCAAAACTGTGCGGCAGAGAAGCGCGGGAAAATTTTCACTAAAACATTAATATTTAAAAAACTACAAAAGTCATAAACACCAAAAGTCATAGCACACCATTCCAGATCCAGCCGCACAAAATGAGGTAACATATATGAAGCTTCTCTCAAAACTGCGGGGCGAGTTTCGCTGCAATATTTCAGGCGGAAACTGAAGAATAATAATAACAACTAGAAAGCGAAAATTTCTGAAGAAATTTTATGTGTGCCTATGCCGCTGCTAATCTGTGTAGTTTGCCATTCTTACGGCTGCTTAGGGCAAAACTCAGAAGAGCAGCCATTCTCCACCATGAACTATGGTAAAAACAAACACCGCTCACACTTCACAGATGACAGCTTACAGTTTTGTGTAAAGATGAAGTTGCTTTGTACAGCCCCGATTTGCAGACGCTGTGCACAGAGGTTCATGAGCAGAAGTCCCCATTGTAGCACGGCAGACCCGACAATGTTTGCATGAACACGTTTTGAAGCATTACGTTATGGACCACTTTTCACACATGGTTGGTGTACCCACACAACCGGCTGTAGCTTTTCAACTTACACACACCCAAAAAACAGCCGAGAGAGCACAGACAACGCCCGAGAGGCGTGATTGCAGATGCCGCTCAGGTGGGTCCACCTCCCCTGCAGCGGCACTGCAGACCACGCCCCGCCACACACATCAAACACGTAAAATAAATATTTATGCACTTTCGCATTCACTTTTTGTCTTTTGTTATTTTTACACAGTGTTCTGAATGATGAGCAATGGTCTACAGCCAATCTTGTGTATTATTATACAAACTTTGGTTGTAAGATTCAGATAACTATTTAATAAAAGCTAAATATTTTATATGAGAGTAAGAAAGAAAAGTATATCTTTGTGTCCACCTTTCTCTGTTAATGGCCTACCTGGCCCCCTGGCAAAAGCTTTGCTAGATCCGCCCCTGCACAGTTACCAGCTGTCAGCTACACAAAAAAAGGAGCTTGCTGTTTACAGGGAGTGCAGAATTATTAGGCAAATGAGTATTTTGTCCACATCATCCTCTTCATGCATGTTGTCTTACTCCAAGCTGTATAGGCTCGAAAGCCTACTACCAATTAAGCATATTAGGTGATGTGCATCTCTGTAATGACAAGGGGTGTGGTCTAATGACATCAACACCCTATATCAGGTGTGCATAACTATTAGGCAACTTCCTTTCCTTTGGCAAAATGGGTCAAAAGAAGGACTTGACAGGCTCAGAAAAGTCAAAAATAGTGAGATATCTTGCAGAGGGATGCAGCAGTCTTAAAATTGCAAAGCTTCTGAAGCGTGATCATCGAACAATCAAGCGTTTCATTCAAAATAGTCAACAGGGTCGCAAGAAGCGTGTGGAAAAACCAAGGCGCAAAATAACTGCCCATGAACTGAGAAAAGTCAAGCGTGCAGCTGCCAAGATGCCACTTGCCACCAGTTTGGCCATATTTCAGAGCTGCAACATCACTGGAGTGCCCAAAAGCACAAGGTGTGCAATACTCAGAGACATGGCCAAGGTAAGAAAGGCTGAAAGACGACCACCACTGAACAAGACACACAAGCTGAAACGTCAAGACTGGGCCAAGAAATATCTCAAGACTGATTTTTCTAAGGTTTTATGGACTGATGAAATGAGAGTGAGTCTTGATGGGCCAGATGGATGGGCCCGTGGCTGGATTGGTAAAGGGCAGAGAGCTCCAGTCCCACTCAGACGCCAGCAAGGTGGAGGTGGAGTACTGGTTTGGGCTGGTATCATCAAAGATGAGCTTGTGGGGCCTTTTCGGGTTGAGGATGGAGTCAAGCTCAACTCCCAGTCCTACTGCCAGTTTCTGGAAGACACCTTCTTCAAGCAGTGGTACAGGAAGAAGTCTGCATCCTTCAAGAAAAACATGATTTTCATGCAGGACAATGCTCCATCACACGCGTCCAAGTACTCCACAGCGTGGCTGGCAAGAAAGGGTATAAAAGAAGAAAAACTAATGACATGGCCTCCTTGTTCACCTGATCTGAACCCCATTGAGAACCTGTGGTCCATCATCAAATGTGAGATTTACAAGGAGGGAAAACAGTACACCTCTCTGAACAGTGTCTGGGAGGCTGTGGTTGCTGCTGCACGCAATGTTGATGGTGAACAGATCAAAACACAGACAGAATCCATGGATGGCAGGCTTTTGAGTGTCTTTGCAAAGAAAGGTGGCTATATTGGTCGCTGATTTGTTTTTGTTTTGTTTTTGAATGTCAGAAATGTATATTTGTGAATGTGGAGATGTTATATTGGTTTCACTGGTAAAAATAAATCATTGAAATGGGTATATATTTGTTTTTTGTTAAGTTGCCTAATAATTATGCACAGTAATAGTCACCTGCACACACAGATATCCCCCTAAAATAGCTCAAACTAAAAACTACTTCCAAAAACATTCAGCTTTGATATTAATGAGTTTTTTGGGTTCATTGAGAACATGGTTGTTGTTCAATAATAAAATTATTCCTCAAAAATACAACTTGCCTAATAATTCTGCACTCCCTGTATTTGTCTCTCAGAAACGGTTCATAACTTCCCTTCAACTCATTCATGTCACCTAAAGGGTAAACCTGTTTCTCCATCACCAGTTCAGCTCTGATGATTCAGTAAGGACATCTGCCGTTTTTACAGCTGTAGCTCCAGCAAACATCAGCTGATACCAGAAATTAAAAGCAAATGAATTCTAACAACAGCTGATCAAGCTTAAACGTGCTGCTGTTGTTTTGCGCGATAAACAAACAAGAGAGAAACGCCGATCATTGATCAGTTTCATGACTGAAGTTTCAACAGGCGAGAGAATGACAGGGGAGGCTGTCATAAAGTTCAACATGCGCACACAGCTGTATAGAAACTCTGTCGTGCTAGCTAGAACGCAGTACGAGTTATTGTAAGTGATTGAAAAAGTCAGCACAACGAAAATAAACTACACCTAAACTCGGTTTATATCTGACCCAAATAGAGTGCAGTTCATAACTTCTTACCTGAAATTCAGTTCACCTCACGCTCCTGCCTTCGCTTTCCCTGATCCACGATTGACCACCGCGTTAGCAACCACCGGTCACCGGCGGTCGCCTGCCCGGCCTCGAATGTCTCGTTGGCGGCATGTCCTTTCTGTCACACACCGGTGGATAGCTGCCCTCTGTTGTAGCTCCGGCTAGCCACCACCAAACAACTCGGTTATTTTTTCCACATCCAGCTGTAACTCCGATTCTGTGCGAGCATTTGCGAGAGACCGGGGAGGTGAAACGAAAGAGAGAGTGTCCCCTCGCTGTCCATTTGCAGCCAAGTGTGGCAGCTAGCTAGGTAGCCGGCTAGCTGTCAGGCAGGACCGATGTCGTCAGAGCATTGTCGCTAATATGGGATGTCTTGATAAAACAAGCAGATATTTGAAGTTTACACACCTACATTCTCGCCTGAAAATATCTTAAAAGTTTATTTTGTGACCTAGAAACACTAATAAAAGACATATAAAACGAAGTGGTGGCCGCCATTGTTTAACTCGGCAGAGGTGTGCTATGAATTGTGGGATATGGAGTTTTCCACCAAGCATAGAAGCCATTGTGTTTACCGTAACTATTCAATGGTTCGCGCAACCTTAAAATCTCCAATGGTTCCTGAAAGCAGCGAGGCTGTGCGCGCCATTGATATTGTCATCATTACGGTATCCAAATAAGGGTAGACAGGCTGTACCACTCCCGGCATACCACTAGAGAGAGCCAACACACCACAAATGAAGTTTGAAATTTGTTTCAATGGGACCAAAAGATGGCGCCAACACACCACAAATGAAGTCTGTTTATTTGGCGCCAAAAGATGAATTGGCCTAAATTTGCACTAAAATCTAAATATTTCAAAAACTATAAAAGTCATAAACACCAAAAGTCACACCATACTAGTCCAGCTTCAGCCGCACAAAATGATGTAACATATGTAACCCTATTGTCAAAACTGTTTGGCAGAGGAGCGTGGGAAAATTTTCACTAAAATATTAATATTAAAAAAACTATAAAAGTCATAAACACCAAAAGTCATAGCACACCATTCCAGATCCAGCCGCACAAAATGAGGTAACATATATGAAGCTTGTCTCAAAACTGCGGGGCGAGATACGCTGCAAAATTTCAGGCGGAAAAAGGAAAATAATAATAACTAGAAAAATTTGCATTTCCTGCGAAAATGCAGTGTGGATGCTGGAACGCTGAAGCTGTCTGCTGAAACTAGCTGAAAAAGCTGAAAAGTTGCAGAAATTGTAAAAACTTTGCAGAAGCAAAGGAACGTTGCTAAAATGTAGTAACTTAGCAGAACTGCAATATCTTAGAGGAAACATAATACTTGGCAGAAATACAATAGCATAGCAGAACTTAGCAGAAATATTGTAACTTACCAGAAACACGATAGCTTCCCAAAAATACAAGAATTTTGGAGAAATAGTATAAGATAACAGAAAGAATATATTTAGCCAAACATTCTTAAACATTACAGAAATACTACTCTATAGCAGAAATGATATATTTAGAAAGAAAAATATAATATAGTAGAAATACTATGATTTAGCAGAAATCCTACAATATAGCTCAATAACAATGATTTAGAACAGATACTATGATTGAGAAGAATAGTAATAAAGAATAGTAATATGTGTGCCTCTTGGCATAGGCACACATAATTAAGTGAAAATATTGGAAAGGTAAAATGACAAGCTGAATAAAAAGGAACATGGTTAAGTTTGCTCAAAACTAATTTTTGTTCACCTGTGAAAAAATAAAATAAAAATACATTTAGAAATACAAATAAGAACAGCCAACAGATACACACAAAATCAAATATGGATACACAAATCAACAAATACACACAAAATCAAATATGGATACACAAATGTACAGAGAGAGACACACACA